>NC_072423.2:8565000-8772500 GCF_028878055.3 Symphalangus syndactylus | reverse complement strand
GTTAAATACAGCTTTGTAGTTTTATGCACACTTCACATATGCAGCCCCTTGGAGTTTGTCCACCACAGATAAAATAAAAGAGAGTGTGATGACCTGCAGAGGATGGAAGGAGGGTAGGGGATGCGTCAGATGCGTCATGGCTAATTGTACCCTGCAGATGAGTGGAGTTAGGCTGGATAGCGGCATAGTGAAAGTGGTTATGGAATTTAAGAACATGGAATTACTTCTACTTTTATCTCAGAAAGTAAATTACTTGGAAACTGTTCTGTACATTTGGTCTTCCTGGCTGTCTGAGTGTCCATATGTGTTAAGTTAGTTGTGGTTTGGTACTGGACCAGCAGTGATGTGCAGGTGAATATTCAACAATCAGTTCACCTAGGAGGTAAAGGAAAGGCCCAATTTATAATGCCTGCCAATTTCTGTGTGTGAATGCCCAGCCACAGCTGATTTCAAGCACCTGGTGTGAAGCCACAGAGCAAATAGGAAGCGGTGTGTGCTAGCACACCGTCATTTCTGCCACACAAATTCCATACACCAAATCAGCCCCAAGGGCAGAGATAATAACAAAATGTTGAGGGAAAAGTAGAAAATGATGAGTTTTGAGTATTTGTCACACTTGGTTTTGATGTGGCTTAATTATAATCTTATATAATTTAATATTTAATAATGGCTGTGTTGAACTACCAGCCACAAGGCTCTTGAGAGTCAAATAATTGTCTTGACAATCTCAGAGTTTGCCAGTTCCACAAATGGCCGGGGACAGGCCTCAGTACACCACACCTGCTCTTTCCACCCTTCCTGTTGTGTAGTCCGTCCCCAAGATCCTCATCTTCCCTGGCTGGATTAAAAGAAAGAAGTCTGTATACTGATAGTGTATTAGTCCGTGTTTATGCTGTTGATAAAGACATACCCAAGATTGGTAAGAAAAAGAGGTTTAATTTGGCTTATAGTTCCACATGGCTGGGGAGGTCTCATACTCATGGCAGAGAGTGAAAGGCACTTCTTACATGGTGGCAGCAAGAGAGAATGAGGAAGAAGCTAAAGGGGAAACCCCTAATAAACCCATCAGATCTCATGACTTATTCACTATCACAAGAATAGCATGGGAAAGACCAGTCCTCATGATTCAATTATGAATCCCCCTGGGTTTCTCTCACAACATGCAGAAATTCTGGGAGATACAATTCAAGTTGAGATTTGAATAGGGGCACAGCCAAACCACATTAGATAATTACCATATAAATCTTCATCCTGGACCCCTCTCCTGTGTGCAGTGGCCGGTGGCCCCTGGGTCTTTGCAGGCATCTCAGAGACAGCGAGTTGAACCTGCCCAAAGCTCTACTCCTCATCTGCCCCTTCTTCCTAATATCTTCTCCTTGCCAGTTCCCTTCTAAACAGTGGTGCTTCAGCCATCTAGTGGTGCTCATCCCAAATCTTGGTGTCACTGTGCACATGCCTCCTTCATCACCTGTGTGCATTCAACACCAAATCTTGCCAATTCCACTTCCAATTTATTTAATTTTAGATGCCCAGTCATATCTGTCTACAGCACTGCCACTGAAAACCAAGCTTTTGCCCATTCCTGCCACGGCCACCGCAACAGCTTTGGAAGCCGACTCTGCTTCCTCTCTTCTCTAAAGAGAAGCTGCTGTTCTTCTAGTGATGGAGATGTGATCCCATCCCTCCCCAGCTGATGTGGTTTGGCTGTATCCCCATCCATATCTCATCTTGAATTGTAGTTCCCATAATCCCCATGTGTGGTGGGAAGTAATTGTATCATGGGGGCAATTTCCCCCATGCTATTCTCATGACAGTGAGTGGGTTCTCATGAGATCTGATGGTTTTATAAAGGACTTCCCTCTTCACTCACGTACCATTGTCCTCCTTCCTGCTGCCATGTGAAGAAGGACATGTTTGCTTCCCCTTCCACCATGATTATAAGTTTCCTGAGGCCTCCCCAACCCTGTGGAGCTGTGAGTCAACCAAACCTCTTTCCTTCATAAATTACCCAGTCTTGGGTAGTTCTTTATAGCAGCATGAGAATGGACTCATACGCCGACCCACATCCTTTAGTGCATTTCTCATTTCAGTCCCTGGATGGGGCCTCCATGCTCCTACAGAGCCCCATGCTGCTCTCCCAGCTGACTTGCCCTCCTCCTCCCCACTCCCTCAATTCTCTCCACCTTGACTTTCTTGCCCAGGTCTTCTCCATCTCAGGGCATTTAAATATTTTCTTTCTTTCTTTCTGTCAGCCTTTGTGATGATTTGAATATCCATTCATTCCAACCTAAAGTTCATACAGTGTTGGGCGTGCCTCTCGCCGCTAGCTGTGTGGTGGGCCGTGTGCAGTATGAAGCCTTGTAATGCCTATACTGACTGATTGTGCCTGGGCTGCTGATTGTCCGACCTCCTTCTCCGTCTCACTACATGGATGAATACAGGTAAGCTGTGAACTTCGTAGTCTTCAGAACAAGCCCGATATATAATGAAATCTTTGCTGCTAGCAAATGTGGTCTAAACATCTTAACTCTTCAATGAACACTGATGGGTTCTGTGATTAATATACTTTAGAGCAACACTAGGGCACTTGACGCAAGCTGGTTTTTTCTAAGAGTTTTCCACAATTCTTTGATATGCTAATAAGAATTATAAAACTCCGCAGTATTTGATCAGACTACTCTTTTTTTAATAGACTATCCTATGTACATTTGTATATAAATGGGTACTTGGGTCATCAACATCTCACAAAAAAACATTTGGACATACTGATTCAGAGCATTTGATGAGCACATTCTGATCTTTACTAAAAGCACAAAATCCACTGGTGGGACCAGATGGACATGGACATACCTATTTATTAACTATTAATTGTTTAAATTATGTGCCTGTAGCTATCATAGGATTGAAAATTTGTGATAATATCATCTGAATTAGTTATTACTGAGATAGGTATGTTGACTCTTAAAAGGAGAAAATATGCTTAAGATTACGGATGAAACATGGGTCCATTAAATGGTGTGAGGCAAAAGGAATGTTTGCCTGAAAAGATACTTGTGAATATTGGAGGAACTTGCAAGGTCAGCTTTGAAGAAATAAACTAAAACCGACAGACTCAAAAGTCATACTTTCAACTCATGTATATTTCATGTGGCATAGAAACCGTGAGCCCAGTAATTCAAATTAGATAGGTTTCACATACTTGCCACACACTAAAGCTTACATGTACAGGAGCATGTGACTGTATGTGTGTGAGGATGTGTCAGCCTGTAATATATGTGCATGTGCATGTAGTTTGGAAGAGACACTGATTTATTTTTGGTTTTTAAGAGTTCACTGCATGTGAATTTCCCATTTAAAAGAGTCATCCTAGGAAGGCATTCTCATGCCAAACCTCAGAGCCTGAAGCAAACGACTGGGTGCGGTATAGGAGACACAGAGATTTCTAGTCTGCTCACTCTGGCTGCAGGGGCCCGGTCTCTACTGAGAGTGTGCAGGAGACACAGAGACTTCCAGTCTGCTCACTCTGTCCGCAGGGGCCTGGCCTCTCATCTGGGCAAGTGCTGTCTACAAGCCACGGCCCTGCCATGTGCCTTTTGTTATGTCCATTGTATTCTGGACTGATTGAAACAGAAAAACAATATTTCTCTATGTTTACACATATCGAAACATCATGATATATACCTTAAATATATATTATAAAAATAAATGAATAAATAAGCAAAATACAAATTTAAAATAGTTTGTATTTAAGGAGAAAAAGAGGAACCTGAGCTGCCGTTTATTTTCTTCTTCCTTGTCATCATTGTTGTTTTGAATGCTGACAAAGAAAAATGGGCTGAAATCTGAACGAAAGATAATTTGGAAAGAATTTAAATGTTACAATAAATAGGAAACATGCTAAAAATCAAGATTATTTTTGGCATACTCATAGCAGTTGGAATTTACACATTTTAAAAATGTTTTAATACTCTGGTTGTATATCTGATTTCACATAAGCATTCCATTCTTGCAAATGATTAATACAGAATAATTTTTTGGTAAATGAAGCAAGGGTTTCATAAACACCATTTGCTATTTTTCCCCCTTTAGTTGCACATTACATCTGGTTCTCTTCTTCTTCTACCATCAAGTTATTCACAATGATAACATAGAAAATGTGTAACAAACACCATATCCTTTTGCATAATGGAGCGGGGAAGGATGAGGCATAGAAGTCTTCAGTGCAGTTTGTTGATGAAGAAGAGCCAAACTCTAAAATATTTGAAGAGATGTATTTTGACCCAAATGAGAGAACTGTGACCCATGACACAGCCCCAGGAGTTTTCGAAAACATGTGCCCAATGTGGTTGGTTTGCAGCTTGATTTTATACATTTTAAGGGAGACAGACATCAATGAATACTTGTAAGGTGTATATTGGTTTGGTCCAGAAAGGTGGGACAACTGGAAGTGGGGGACGGGGAGAGTCCTTCCAGGTCATAGGTGGATTCAAAGATTTTCTGATTGGCAATTGGTTGAAAGAATTATTATCCAAAGACCTGGAATCAATAGAAAGGAGTGTCTGGGTTAAAATAAGGGGTGGTGGAGACCAAGGTTCTTATCATGTAGATGAAGTCTCATAGATGGCCACCCTTAGAGGCAATGGATGGCAAATGTTTTCTGTTCAGAACCTCAAAAGGTGCTAGACTCTCAGCCAGTCTCTTCAGGACCAGAGAAAGACCTGGAATGGGAAGGAGTTTCTCTACAGAATGTAAATTTCCCCCTGCAAGAGAGAGTGTGGCAGAGTCATTTAAAAATATGTCAAAAATGTATTTTGGGGTACAATATTTGGATACGTCCAGAGTCTGTTCTCTGTCATGTGAGAGCATGACATACTAGAATCAGGTAAGAATTTGGTGTCTTACATTGCTACAAACAGCCTGAGGGCCTGGGGAAGGGCGTGCTGGCCTGCCTGAACCAGGGAACTCACTCCTCCCCTGCCAGACTCTTATGCTCTGGACCAGTGGTGGGAATGCAGCTCTGATCATCTCCGAATCACTGGTGGGGGAGGATCTTCTTTCTTTATTTTGAAGAATAATGCCTGGCTTCTGTTAAACTGGCTGATTAACTTGTGGTTCACACCCATACCAATGTCCTTATCAAAGTTACTCAGCCACACCATTAGTGTGCTTTTCTAATCATGCCTTTTCATTTTTTGCAATATGGATAGTCTGAGAATTATTAAAATCCTGAAGTTCTGGTTCCTTTTGCTTAATAATTTTATTTGCAAGTCACTTCTGTCTTCTCACATTTTGTCTAAGCTGTCAGGCGGGACCAAGCTTAGCCTTCAACACTTCGCTGAGAAATTTCCTCAGCTAAATATACAATGTCGTCACTCAAAATCTCTGCCTTTCATAAAACTCCAGAACACACAATTCAGCCAAGTTCTCTGCCACTTGATGACAAAGATGGTCTTTCCTCCAGGTTCTAGTAACATGTTCCTCATTTTCATCTGAGGCCTCATCAAAATGGCCTTCACTGTTCATGTTTCTACCAACATTCTGTTCTTGTCTATTTAGATGCTCTCTAAGAAGATGGAAGGTTTCCTATAGTTCTCCTCTTTTTTTTCCTGCAGTTTCACCAGACTTACCTTTAGGAGTCCATTCATGGCCTTCCAGGCTTTTCTAACATGCATCTCAAAATGCTTCCAGCCTCCACCCATTACCACTGCAAAGCTTCCTTCACATTTTTGGGTATTTGGTAGAGCAGTACCTCTACTTCTTGGGATTTATTTCTGTCATAGTCTTTGCGGGCTGCTGAATCCCATAGATTGAGTGGCTTATAAACAATAGACATGTATTTCTTACAGTCTGGAGGCAGAACGTCTAAAAGCAGAGTGCCACAATGGTCAGGTTCTGGTGACCATTGTGGGCTGCAGACGGCTGACTTTGTGTTGTAGCCCTGCATGGTGGAAGGAGGGCTTGCTGGCTCTCTGGGGTCCCATTTATAAAGGCTTGTATTCCATTAATGAAGGCTTCATCTTTATGACTTACCTTCCAAAGGCCCCTAATAGCATCTTCCTGATAACAACATTTTGGGGTTTTTAATTTCAATGTATAAATTTTAAGGGGACACAAAAATTTAGTTCATAATAGATAGTTAATTTAATGTTATATATATTTTTATCACAATTAAAAATTTTGAAATAACTTTGCATAAGGCATATAATTAACAATAAAATCTCTCCATCTACTTACACTCCTATGCATATAAGTTCTCTCATAATAAAGTTTGGCTTTAACCAGGTTTAAATCTAGGGCAGCTGGGACAGGTAAGAGGCTTGCCATCATGTTCTTTTGACACTGGCATTGTGTGAAGTTTGTTATAGCAAAGGCATCATAATTTAGGAAAGTCAAGGTTAAGTTCTTAGTTCAAAACCAAACCAAGAGTAAACCAACTGTCAAAGGTGCTTGAATCACAAGTTAAGAATCTTGAATCACAATATTAGAAGACTGATCCTACAGAGAGAACTCACATTTCTGAGAAGGCACTGCTGTAAAGTGATAGATAGCTGGATCTAACCACTATCGAATCCAGACCACAACCGGCATGGCAACTCTTCGCTGTTCAAAGATAAGGGCTTTATTTTCCAGAAAGAGACAACTGCAATGCCATACAGAGTTAATAAGCAAAGATCAAGAAATACAAAATCCTATCATGGTAGACGAATGGGTCCAAAACATGCAATTGTGTCACTTAAGGTTCACCTCATTGTGGGCTTTGTGAAATGCCTCTGCTGGTAGCTAGTGGACGCGTGACATCCAGCTGCACTGACGCTTGAGGTGAACTGTTAGCTGATGTCACTATAAGATTTAAATAATGATGGGGACATTTCTGGGCCCTAGAGCTCGCTGGTGCCTCTAGGACAGTAGCAGCAAACTTGGGAAATCTCACAGTGACATGGTACCCATTTTCCTAATGCAGTGCAAGAAAATGGTGGTGGTTGTTTTGGGGACCCCTGGAGATGTGGGTATCTATTCTCTGCCAGAGTCATCTGCCTTCTCCTACCACGCTTCCACCTGCCCTCCATGTTCCCCTGCACCCAGCACCCCTATCCCAGAATGAGAGCCTTAGCCTCCCCATGTTCCACAAAGGGCCTGAGAGGAATATAGGAGTTCATTGCTGTTTGTGTCATGTGAAACTTCCCATTCCTACAGAGACCTACAGTATCTCTGATTGGTAAGATGTAATCTGAAGGAAAAGATGAAAGGCACAACCCAGACGAGATCCTGTTTAAAACACACACACACACACAGACACACACACACACACACACACACACACACAAAACCAGCACATTAGGGCACAAAAAACGCAGGCATAGCAAATTTACTTCTTATGTTTACTCCTTACAACCAGTTCTTCCATTAGAAGGAGACTCCTGCAAGCATGAGTGCTCAGTGTGCAACTTTGGTAATTCTAAACCAATACAGCTTTGCTTGCAGAAAACGTTCTAAAAAATGAACAGGTTCAGGCACTCCCTTTACAAATCCTGACCTCTCATTTTTAAGCTTTTGCCATTTATTGATCCAACTGGATCTTTGCAAAATCACACTTTGGACCCTTGAATTTATCTTTGTTTTTCTCAGATCTAACTAATTTCACATGAGAAACGAAACTGTGACGTCAACTCATCACTGCTCAGATACGAAACTTTCACTTCCAGCGTGGACAATGTTTCCCTTTAAGGGAAACAGGACCCTTGACTTTGCTGGGCGCTGCTGATGGAAGAGGTTCGTTCAAGCGACCCTGGACAGCATCTTCCATATGGGAAGCACCTCCTTGACGAAAATGAGAGATGAATATGACTGCAAACCCATGCATTCCGGTCTTTGTTGTGTAAATAAACATACTTCTCAATCTCAACTGTTTGCCATTAAAAGGGAGGCTCTTAATTTAGTGCCATGTTTTTAAAACTCTTACCCACACAGACTCATTTTCTCTGTGTTTCTGTCTGTCTCTTCCTTTGCTATATTTTGCACTGCAAGTGCTAAACTAAAGAAATTGAGAAATAGGGTAAACACTGATAAACGTTTAAACATTTAAACACAGACACGCACAATGCTGCTCTCATTCCCCTCATCGTGGGCCCTTGTCTTCCTGTGGTCCTGGCAGGAGGAGAGACGTGCGTGTAAAGGGGGAATGATGAAGCAAGTTCGTGTTACCCCACCTGTGAGCACCTGCACTTCAACACAGCACAGCTGTGGAACCCGGGAAAAACATGTGCACTCTACCCGCAAGAACCAAACCCTTTGAACTCATTAGAAACAGATCTACCTCTAGTAGGCAACTGATTATCAGACATGTTACTGACCCATTGTATAACAACCTTGGAAGCAGGCTCGCTGCAGCTGGAAAATTTAAAGCAGCTTAGAATCAAAGACGATTCAAATGACGGCAGATTGAACAACAAAGCCCTCCTAGGCGTTTGCCAGCCTCTCCATTACTGTTTCCATTCAACCTTTTCTTTTTGTGGATTGTTATTTTCTAAGATTGATTCACTGCTTATGCATTTGCAAAACGTCTTTACAGCACTCTCTATAAAAATAATTTTGAAAATGTATCTCTGTTGGCTGCACTTCTACTAGTAAAAACATCTCCAAATGACTGATTTAATTCACTAATCTTTTAATGTTCACCACATTTTACTAACATTTCAATCTGTGAATTATGAGTTTTGAAAGATATTAAAGAAGAAATCTGCCGAAAATATCGTGTGATGGTTTTACCTATTATGTGTGTAGATTGCAACTGCCGTTTGCAGATATTTTAAACAGTCATGATTTTCTGCTGGTGTTTCTAGTAACCCATAAATGAACATTTATTCTCACCCTTGTGAACTCTGCCCTATAAATCTCTCCACTTTGAAAGGACTCCCTGTCTCTTCTTTTGTGTCTTTTAAAACCAAATCCATTTAATTTCTTTTGAAGGTTTCTTGAGTATATTTTCCACATGAACTCCAAACCCCTTGAGTTATGACAATTGAAGACTGATTCAATGCTTTTTTGAATCCCCAAGACCCTGGAAACCTTGGCCTCCGCAGGTGCCTGTAAGTGAGCTGTTTCTTGGGAGTGTGCACAGGCTGCCTTCTCCTGTCTTGATCTCGGTCCCTATCTCCCTTTCCCAAATCTCAAGATTCACTCTGTGACATGGTTAGGCTTTGTGTCCCCACCCAAATCTCATCTTGAATTGTAATCCCCATAGTCCCCACGTGTCAAGGGATAGACCAGGTGGAGGTCATTGAATCATGGGGGCAGTTTCCCCCGTGCTGTTCTCCTAATAGTGAGTGAGTTCCCATGAGAGCTGATGGTTTTATAAGCTCAGCACTTCTCCTTCCTGCTGCTTGTGAAGAAGGTGCCTTGCTTCCCCTTTGCCTTCCACCATGATTGTAAGTTTCCTGAGTCCTCCCAGCCATGCTGAATTGTGAGTCAATTAAACATCTTTCCTTTATAAATTACCTAGTCTTGGGCAGTCCTTTTTTTTTTTTTTTTTGGAGACAGAGTCTCACTCTGTTGCCTGGGCATGATCTCAGCTCACTGCAACCTCCACCTCCCAGATTCAAGCAATTCTCCTCCCTCACCCTGCCTAGTACCTGGGATTATAGGCATGCGCCATCACACCCAGCTAATTTTTGTATTTTTAGTAGAGATGGGGTTTCACCATGTTGGCCAGGCTGGTCTTGAACTCCTGATCTCAGGAGATCCACCCACCCTCGCCTCCCAAAGTGCTGAGATTACAGGCATGAGCCACCACACCCAGCATGGGCAGTTCTTTATAGCATTATGAAAATGGACTAATGCACTGTGCAAAGAGCTATTCAACACAGCACTTTTGGAGAATGCAGATCAGCTATGTTCTTGCCAATTCAAGCCCAGCTCCTACAAGAGCCTTCGGAAGCAGGCACACTGAGTTCCTTTGAGCTCCAGGAGTGAAGATGACAAAGAGGGTCACAGACACAACTGGGAATATTTATTTTATTTCTTTCATATTGCAAATGTCCACAGTGTCACTACTCACTAAGAACTGATCTCTCTCTCAAAACGAAATCTGGAGAGCACGTATGTGAAGGTCAGTTTTGTTTATGATCCCACTTATGCTTCACTCCAACCTTTGAATCCAGAGCCGCAGCCTAGGATGGTGGGGCTCTAATAGGTTGTCTTATCTCTGCTCTGAGTCCTTCCGTCAGTTGCTCTTTGTCAACCCTGCCTTACGTCACCAGCTTGCCACATCTTACCTGTGGGTGAGACTCAACCAGAGACCCAGGCTAGTGCCCGCTGTACAAGTATTAATTATGAAACAAGATGTGTGCATTAACACTCATAGTGTCTGCTAGATAGCCCTCAGGGGCTCAATAATCGATTATATATTATGTATGTAATGTTCTATATTAGAAATGGAAATAGATATATAACACATTATATAGAATTGAATATAAGAACTGGTATAAAACAATTGCTATAATTGTAAAAATGTTTACATAGCATGATATAGCATATGTGTGTATGTTCATATATAGCAATGTAGATATGTATACACACAAATATGAACAATATTATGTTTCTACATCTCTGTGGTGGGGGCGGGGGGTCTCATGATTCAAAAGCCTAGGTTGTCTTGGCTTTAGGAACTCTGCAAGATGTCAAATAATGTCCTCAAGGCATTTTCTGAGAGTAGAGCCAAGCTTGTCTTATCAGAATACACTCTCCCCTCAGCTACAGCCATGGCAAGGAGGTGAGTGTGGGATCCGTGGGACCAGGATCTGCAATGAGATTCCAATGCCTGAAGCATGCAGTTCCCATCTTCTGAGATGGGGATTCATGTGGGAGACACAGGTGAAAGCACGGGCCGAGGGGGTGGAGTCTCACACATGCGAAGTGGGATGTGTCTCGCAGACACCCAGGCCTCAAGCCAAGGAGACACGTGGGTCTTGCTCTATTGCCCAGGCCGGAGTGCAGTGGCATGATCCCAGCTTACTGCAGCTTCGAACTCCTAGACTCAAGTGATACTCTGCCTCAGCTTCTTGAGTAGCTGGGACTTCAGGCACACCCCTCCATGCCAGGCTAGTTTTAAAAATCTTTGTAGAGATAGGGTCTCACCATGTTGCCCAGGCTGGTCTCGAATTCTAGGCTCAAGTGATCCTCCCCCTTTGGCCTCCCAAAGTACTGAGGTTACAGGCATGAGCCGCCACACCTGCCCACTAATGCAGTTTCTCTACATCCTTGCCAGAATTTGATGTTGTCACAATTTTTTTCGTTTTAGCCATTTTATGTAGTGATGTCTCGTGCTTTAATTTGCACCTCCCAAATGGCTAACAATGATGAATAGAATATCTATAATGAGTATAAACATGCTTTTTTGCCAGCTGTGCAGTATATTTTCATGGCGAAAGGTCTGTTCATGACTTCCGTGCATTTTTGACTGGATTTTTCTTTTATTCTGTTGGTTTGGGGAACTTCTTTTTATATAACTAAAGTAACAGTCATTTGTCAGATATGTGGTTTGCAATATTTTCTCTCAAGTCCTATTTTCTCCCAACTTGTAACTTGCATTTTCATTATCTTACAAGATTCTTTCAGAGAACAAGGTTTTAAATTTTTGAGGTCCAACTTATCATTTTTAAATACGTCTTGCCTTGGCGTTAGCACCTAAGAAAACAGAGCAGAAAAGTTTGGAATCTACCTTTACCTAAGCCTAGATCCAGAGGTTCTCAGCTATGATTTTTCCTAGACATTTAATAGTTTTATATTTTACTTTTAAGTCCATTGTGAGTTAACTTTTGTATGAGGTATAATAAAGCTAGGTAAAAGTGGCTGATCGTTTCTTTTGCCTGTGGATAACCAATTGCTCCAGCACCGTTTGTTGAAAAGCGAATCTTTTTTCCAATGAATTGCTTGTGCACCTTGTGAAAAATCAGTTGCTTGTATTTGTGTGGGTTTGTTGTGGCTTCTGTATTCTGGTCCATTGACCTGTTCTGCACCCCTCTGTCAGTACCACGCTGTCTTTTTCACAGCAGATGCACAGTAAGCCATAAGGAATGGTATTTCTCCAAACTTATTCTCCGTTTTCAAGATCGTTTTAGTTATTCCTTGGCCTGTGCTTATCCATAAAATATTTAGAATAAGTATATCCATTTTGGAATATTCCTTGCTGGAATTTGAAAGGGATTACATGAACTATGTATCAGTTTGAGGAGATGATCATTTCTTAGTAATTCAATTATTTGGCACTATCGTAGAAGATCCTGTGTTTTGTATGTTGGTTTCTGCATGTTCTTTGTTAGTGTATAGGACTACTAGTGGTTTTTATGGATTGATCTTCCATTCTGCAAACTCGATGAACTCACTTATTAGAGCTGGGGGTTTGTAGAGTGCTTGAAATTTTCTACATAGGTCAACTTAGCTGCAAATGCAGACAGTTATATTGTTCTTTCTACATCTGCATGCCTTTTCTTTGTCTTGCCTTATTGCAGTAGCTACACCTTCCAGTACTATTTGAAAAAGAATGTTCATAGTATCTATTCTTTCCTTGTTTCCAATCTTAGGGAGAAAACATTCATGATTTTGTCATTAAGCATGACGTTAGCTGTAGATTTTACTTTTATTTTGTTTTCTTGTTTTCTTTACTTTTAAATGAATTTTGTCTTTTAGAACAATTTTGGATTTGCAGAAACATTATGAAGATAGTACAAAGACTTCCCGTGTATACCTCTCACAGGTTTCCCTATGATTGACATCTTACATGATTATGTGACATGTGTTACAAATAAGAAACTCATATTGACACATGCTTATTAAACAAAGTTCACACTTTATTCCAATTTCTTTAGCTTCCCCGTAATATCTTATTTCTGTCTGAGGAGCCCGTCCAGGACACTGTGTGGCAGCCAATCCCCAGGCCTCCCTGGGCTCCTCCTGGCTGTGACAACTTCTCAGACCCTCCCTGTTGACGCTGACCTCACAGTCTTGAGGAGAACTCTCTCGGTATTTTGTAGAATGTCACTCACTTTGGATTTGTCTGATGATTTTCTTACAATTAGACTGGGCTTGTGGTGTTTAGGGGAGAAGACCACATGCATGAATGCTGTTCATATCACATCACACCAAGGGCACCTTCCAGCCACATAGCCGGTCGGTGATGCTGCTGACCTCAGTGCCCTGCTGGGGCAAGGCCTGTCAGGTGTCTCCATGAAAGTTATTTTTTTAAGCCTTCTCCATATCATTCTTTTCAGAAGGGATTTCCCCATGCACAGCCCACTCTTAAGGAATGGGAAGTTAATGCTCCAATTTTGAGGACAGAGTGTAATATCTGCATAAATTATTGGGATTCCCGTACATGGAAGATTTGTGTTTTCTCCCCCCACCGTTCACTTATTTTCTCAGTTTTTATGTCAGCTTTGGGCAGGTGGATACCTATTTGGTGACCTGCGTTATCATGCAGCACTTAACGTTCTTCATGCCTTGGCTGACAGGGCTCTACCCTTGGCTGTAGGAAGTTCGTTCGGTTCCCTCCTGTGTCTCTTCACATACCCACATCTTTTTTTTTCTAATTTTTTGAGCATTTCCTGACTCTTTTGGCACAACGATATGCTCCAGCCTCATTGTGACCATTTCCTGCTCCCTCAGCCCCAGGCTCAGGCCTGTCTCTGACAAGCTTAGGTTGCTTTTCTTGGAGCCTGGTCCTGGCAGCCACACTGGGCTCCAGCTGTGCTTACGGCTGCTTGGCTGGCCCTGCCTGGAGACCCCTCGGCTGCCAGAGCAAGGAGAGCAATGAGAGCTGTGGGTTCACCAAAGCCATGTGCATGCGTGTCTGAGTGTGTGCACATGTGTCTGTATGTGCATGTGTGTCTGAGTGTGCATGCACGCGTGTCTGAGTGTGTGCATGCATGTGTGGCTGAGTGTGTGCATGTGTGTCTGAGTGTGTGCATGTGTGAGTGTGTGCATGTGTGTCTGAGTGTATGCATGCATGTCTGAGTGTGTGTACTTGTGTCTGTATGTGCACGTGTGTCTGAGTGTGCATGCATGCGTGTCTGAGTGTGTGCATGTGTGTCTGAGTGTGTGCATGCGTGTCTGAGTGTATGCATGCATGTCTGAGTGTATGCATGTGTGTCTGTGTGTGTGCATGTGTGCCTGGGTGTGTGCATGTGTCTGTGTGTGTGCACAGGTGTCTGTAATGTCTGTATCTGTATTTATTATTGGAAACCATGAGTCCATGCCAACGTCTCCATCCCTGACCCATCGCCATGTGGGCCATCCCCGCCACCACTTCCGTGGCTTCTCTGTCACCCCCTTTCACGTGGAGCCTGGAGTGCTTGCCCCCTAATTCCTTATTCATTCTGAGTTAAATGTAGAATCTAAATTTAGACACGATTTGCTGTGGGCAAGCTGTCCGGCCTCACCCATTGTGCTCTAGGCTCCCTTGATGCAGAGAAGGCACCTCATTTATGAGCGTGTTTCCCCAGGACATAGCGTATGTCTTGTATGTGAAAACATTCAGGAACCAATGTTGACTATTTTAAATCATCAAATGCTGCTGTGTGGCCAAGCACAGTCACACTGCATCTTTTGTTTTGTGTCCTCTGTGTCACGGGAAGATAGAATTTTTCAGTGCCTAAAGGCTCTGCCACTTGAACCAGGCTGTGGCCGAAAGAGAGGCTCCCGTTGGGAATGAAAACTGTGACCAGAGGCAGGAACTCTGGAAGCAGACATCTCAAGGGAAGGCATCAGGACAGAGCCAGCCCCTGACGGAGGCAGTAACTCTGCTGAGGGCCACGAGTCAGCACCTGCGTGTGTCATGCAGGTGCCTTTTCCATGAGAATTCCGGACGTAAACAATGGCCTTTGTTAGGCAGGATGGATGCTGCCCGGGTCAGGGCTTACTGCTTAGGAGTCCAGGAAGCACTCGAGTCGTGCCAGAGTGGGAAAGACCAGCTGAGAGGCAAACCGGACTCCAGGACTCCTAAAGCTCTCCTAGCTCTCCTTCCACATTTTTTTCCCTCCTCTCTTGTTAAGTGTAGCCTAAAGCTGCCTAGTTACATATTTTAAGTTCAGCCTAAGGGTTCCTCGTACATAGTGAACTGCCCCTTAGCTGGATCTGTGAACAGAGGTGACCTACTCCACGCCAATCATACAGTTGCAGCCAATCACAGGCAGCCATGGGTTCCAACCCTGTTGAAGTGGGTTGAAAGCTAGGCAGGAGCCAAGCCTGCTGTTTCTGGGCCTCACCTTCCTTGCACGTCCTTCTTTGCCCAATCAAGCTCTGTTAAATTTAACGTGTCTTAGGTTTTGCCTTTAATGCTCTTCATCTTTTTTCTCCTTCTCTTTTATTTCATTTTTCAGTTCTTGTCAGATAATGACTTCATTGCATCAAAAGATGCATTTAGTGCTACAAACGTGGTTTATTCCCTTCTAGAGAAAGCATGATCCATAAAAACTTGATTTTTAGAAATCTGGGGAGAAGTGACCAACCCTCACCTCCATTCTTCATTTTTTGCATTTTAAAATAAAAAATAAGAAAGGCCGCAGTAGAAATTAGAAGAAAATGTTGACAGTAGTACTGCCCTTAAATGAATGATTTCTGATTCTGTGCATAAACATTCTGAGGTTCATTTAATTACAAAGCATTAATTTGTGGAAGAAACGGAGGGAATTAAATTATATACTCCCCAGTATATTCTAGCTCCACTTGGTGTAGATGATTAATGAAATTTTCTACGTTTCTCATATGTAGTTGGAATTTCTCATA
The DNA here is from genome assembly GCF_028878055.3 of Symphalangus syndactylus. NCBI lineage: Eukaryota > Metazoa > Chordata > Mammalia > Primates > Hylobatidae > Symphalangus > Symphalangus syndactylus. Next base: position 8,756,723 of record NC_072423.2, on the reverse strand, counting down.
AGATTATGTCGATTTTCTAAAAATCCCAATGATCATCACTATATATTTTGTTGCATGAAAGCTATGACCCTTAAGATCAATTGTAATTTGCAGTAAAACAAAGTTCCGGTGATGAAGTCTGTTAGGAGTTTCTAGCTTTGCTCCGGCTCTGGCCCTGTGCTGACGTTGTCCTCAAGCTACTCTCGTGGAGTTGTGAGATGCGCTGACGTTTTCAGGCCTCACACAACAACCCCACCCATTTCCTTCTGCAGAGCCCTCCCAGAAGCCCCAGCCTGTCTCCCTCGGCCCCACTGGCCGTGACTGCATGGCGTGCCAGCGGTGGACAGGAGCTGGGCCTGACCTTCCAGGATCCTCCAGTAGAGATGGGGTCATCCTTATTGAAGCCTCGAAGCTGCACAGTGGAGGGTGGGCCAGACAACATCAGGACCCTCTAAGAAGGAAGCAGGGACATGGGTGTTGGCCAGACACCAACAGTTTGTGTTATAAATATCTCCCCACATGCTAAAGAGAATGGAGACTAATGCTGTAAAGTGCAGGGCGCCTGCTGACACTTTGGGACCATCCACGTTCACTCTCCAGGTGCAGCGGCAACACGGCCTCTCCTCCGCCAGTGCCAGTGGGGACAGGAACAGGCCAACAAAGAGACGCGGCCCTGGGCTGTGGCTCTGCTCCCGACACAGCTTCCCCTGCGGGCCCCTGCGGGCTCCTGGGGGCTGCCAGGAAGCCTCTTCTCTGGGAATGAGGCAGTCGCATCTCTGTCTTTCAGCTCCTGCACTGGGAGACAGTGGAGTCAAAAACCTTAACTCAAACTTGAGGTCAAAGTCTATGCTCCAGTCCAACTGCTGAACATTGGCAGCAGAATCAGCTTGAACAGATCTGGGGGGGTCCCAGCCAAAGCCCCTGCGCCTCAGTGTTCAACGGCTCGCAGAGAGAGCACACGGCATTCGTGGCTTCAGGGCCGCCTGAACATTTGCGGAGAACATCTGTGGGCCACGCAGCCCAGGACTCCTCCTTCCTTTTTCTTTCTAGGGACAGTCCCCGCCTGCTTCTTTTGAGGCACTGCTCCTTCTCAATAACTTGAGATTGGTGTTGGCACTAAGGCTAGCAGGTGATCCTGTCCCCACTGGGCCAGGAGGTGGGCACAGGACCGAGCTCTGGGTGTCACAGTCACTTGGATCCATGGGTGTGGAGATGTGTCGACATGGGCAAGTCGCTAAAATGGGGCCTTTCTTTATTGGTCAAAATCTTCTCTTTTCTCTGCGGTTGTTGTCTGGGAAGGAAAGACTGTCAAGAGGTGGATATAGCAGCAAAGCATCATTTCTTCCCCACGTGGAGGGAGGCTGCCTGCCTGGGGAAGGAGGCGGCCAACGTACAAGAAGAATAGGGGGAGGCAGAGGCAGAAACATGAGCGCAGCATTGGTGCAGCGGACGGCGGCCCCAAGAGCCTGGCCTGTCCCGCTCCTGTGCTCAGTTCCAGTGACACTATATAGCCTTTGCTTTTTCATTCGTTTGAGCTAATTTGAGTTTTTGTGTGTTTGTTTGTTTGCTTTATAACAAGCCAGAGTCTCCTGTGCTGTCAGTTTTATAGAAAGAATGCTAATGGCAGATGGAAAAATGAAAATCTCTGTAACAGATGCTAAAACCTAAATGTCTGCCCGAGTACAGGTGTGGAAGACATTGGTAGATGGGATGACCCACCTAGGCACCTTTGTCTGGGACATCACCAGTTTTAAAACCACAAGACCTGTGTCCTGAGAACTCCTTTATTGCCAGACAAACCACACCCTTGCTCACTGGGGAAGTACAGTAAAAACAAGGCTTTCAAACTGATAAAGCCTTCTTTCCCACTCATAGAGGAAATTCTTTAAAGTATCCTCAAAATAGCTTTCCTGAGGTGTTCCTCTTGGTTAACCGTCTAGTGATTGGGGGCCTTTGAAAACACTCAGGATTGAACATAATGGTCTTTCCTCACTATTGGTGATGTAACCAGTGTTCTGAAAATAAAATACTATTTTAACTAGAGCGTTATAGAAGTCAGTAGAATATTCAGAATTTCGTGTGCATTTCTGATCATCAAGGTGACCACCATTGCCAGCATGTGCAGGGTACCTGCATTGCGTCTCTTGGCCACAGCGGGTCCTTCTGCAGGTGGAGCTGTGGTCTTTGCAGTTAGGCACAGCTAGCACGGCAGGTACATGAGCATTTGGAAGAGCAGTCAGGCCCCATGTGCTCAGCACATGTGTTTTCTTGGGCAGTTGGCAGAAACCATGAGTCTTTTCCCAACTTTTATGTTTGGGAAGAGAGAGAAAGAAGCCAAATTTGCTATACTTTTGATGTTATTAAGGTTGTCATTTGAATAAGTTTTTAAAAAATGTATAACATAATAACTGGATTAATACAAGCATGTTGAAAGATAAACTAATAACTGAACATATCTGTTAATTTTTTTGGTATTTGTAGTGAAAACATAATTGTAATTGAAAACAACCTTACTAAAGAGGGAAAAATGATTTTTATGCCTCAAGCAAAACACACACATATACACAAAAAGTTAAAGGCTTAATTTTTTTTTTCTTTCTGAGAACATCTGGTTTACAGTATGCTAAAAGCAAATTCAGATTAACCTAGAAATTAAGTGTGTGTCATATACAAGCCATTGATTAAACCATATTAAAATATTTAGACCTCATGGAAAGGTATAAAACTCTCTACCATGTACAGATTTTCATTTCTTGTATGGAAAGTAAACAAAACTATTTCAATGAATCCTGTGTCAAAAAAATTAAAATAAATCTGTGTGATGTCATCTGCCTCTGCCAGCCTGCCCTTCCAAAGAGATGCAAGATGGAAGCGTGCAGTGCTTGTCCTGACCACCCAGCAACAGGTCTTTAAGCCTGAGGACAGTCATTCCTTACACTTTTATTCTCCAATTTCTTTGCTTTGTGAAGGACCTTACGGACATCTATGTTCATTCTTAAAATATTTCGTACTAATATAAAAATCGTGGACATGAGTCCAAGCCACAAACCCTGAGGCAAGAATTTGGTCCCAACCTTGAGTCTTCTTTCAGCTGCAGAGCGCTCCCTGGACTCTCAGGACCATAGGCTGTCCAGGCACTCCTGATTCTGAAGCCATGGGAAGTCCCAGTTCCAGCCATTGTTGATGAGAACCAATCCCTCTTTAAGAGCTGCCCATAAGGGCAACCTGTCTCAAGATACTTCCGATAGTGTCTGCGTCCTCTTCTGCATGTTGTCACCCACGAAGGAGGCCTGCGTGGCACAGAACCCACAGTGCCATATTTCTGAAGCAGTGGAGAGAATTGCTCTGGATGACGCCGGTGGAAGGAATTGCTCTCCGCTGACCCTGGCAATAGATGCTGAGCCAGGAGCAAGTGAGACCAAGGTCCCAGGAGATCAGCCGGAGGGCGTGGGGAATAAGCTTCTGTCCTTTCAGGGAGGCCAAGTAAGAAGTTTCTAGTTCGGTTACATTCACAGACATCTAGTTCATGACACAGAGCCTTGCTTTTTCCACCAAGAATAAAATACCCCGATCAGCAGTCTGTGATAAGTTCTCCCCACCTGCTCCCTCCAGCATCCCAGCAGAGAACATTAACTACACACCTTGTTTAATGTAATGTCTTATAATATCCATGTGTCTTAGAAAACAAAATTGTAGAGACCAAAAAGTGCAAATAATCAAATTATTTAATGGGAAATTTGCATTAGGACCCAGGACCTAACTACAAAAGCAGTTTTACGTCTAAAACACAGAAATGTTTTTTTACTCAAGCTATACAGCATGTTGCCTTTCCCTGACAAGGCAGCGTGCCTGAGAATGGATGGGATATAATTATTTTTTTAATTCCAGAAAATTTGCTTGATGTTCATAAATAACCTATTCAATCACTTTAGCAAAAGGGAAATGTTAAAATGATGGAAAATTCTGTTCACCTAGACTTGTCTGCAGTCTTTAAATCATTCTCCACTCCATCCCTCTTGCTGACATTCGGAGATGATTTTAATTAAGGGCCTTTGACAAAGTACTATAGTCATTTAAAATTACTGGCTCAGGAAAATCTTTATAAGGATGGCTTTAAAGACTTCAGAAATCCCAATAGTTCTCAGTATCAAGAGGGGGCACTATAAAATTGTAAATGAGCGCATGCGCTAGCTGGGGTTATAAAGTGCTGTTGTTTTTCTGGTTTGACATTTCATGGATTCCAAGTGGGCCTAGCTTAGTGGTGGAACAGAAATCACAGAACGGATCTGGATATTGTAAAACTTGAATATAGGAGCATTTTAGAGGCTGTGAAGTTAACGGTAATCAGTAAGTAGTCTAATAGTATGAGTTACTGTTACATTATAATTATAGTGTAAAATAATAGTTTTTATAGGTGAGGAGCACCGAAAACTAATGGCCAGGATGATTATAATAGCTGTGAATTAATAGATCAATTGAAATTGTGATGACTATTTTAATAATGAGACTGAAGTATCTTTTGTGTTAAAACAGTGAGTCTAAGAGCGTAATCAACCCTCTTTTGTCAGTAAGAAACAATTCCTTTTAACTCCAAGCTCACCAGGATGATCCTAGAGTTGCATTGTGGTTACTCTTTCTCCTTGGAAATGATTCTTCTGTTCTCCTTTGCCCTGTAGAGTCCTGTTCTTCCACCTCGTCGTGTAGGTCTGTGTGTGGGGGAATGTTGCTTCCATATCAGAACAGAAGCACCTTGCAGGGGGAAGGCTGTTTCCTTAAGGTCTCCGTATCCTAAATTACCGCAAAGGTGCTGAAAATCAGCAATCATGGCTTGAGTTGCATGAACTGAGCTAGTTACACTGCATTACAGTGACTCTGCAGACACCACTGGACACAGCAAAGGGCCAGAAGACAGCAAGCCTTGGCCATAGCCGCTGTCATCATTCACTCCCCACCTCCTAGGAGAAGGAAGAATGGAAACAAGTCAATTAGTTCATAAAACAGAAACCCAGGAGTCACTGCATCACTCCTTATGGCTCAGTGGCTCAGATTCACTTTATAAAAACATACTAATTTCAATTTCATATGGTATGATTCAAAGAGTCAGAAATTCATTGTCCATCAAGTGGTCTGAATGTTATCCTGCAGAATTTTCTCAGAAGATAAACTGGTTCATCCCTAGGGCTGTGCAATAGTGTCTCAATATCCAACCATTCCCCACTACGTGAATTAGGCCATGTGTTCTTCACTGGAACGTTGGAAGACCTCTTGGTGAGATTGTGCAGTTTTAGACACTGGGACATCAAGATAAAAGACACAGAAGCTCTGAGAACACATAACTTATTTTCACTTGTCCAAAATAATCATCAGATAGTAAGCTTTTATTCATTCATTTTTAAAATTGTCATTGAAAAATGTATCAACTTAGTTTTAGAGGAAAATCAGTGATGTTTGTTAAATTGATCACCAACTTGAAAACTGTCTTTCTGGAAAGAAGAAAAGACGTTGATATCTGTGCCTGCGTCCTTTGGTGAGGCCTGGAGATGACCTGGGAAAAACGCTTGGTGACTGGGCTTCTCTAACCTGGCAGGAAGCGGAGAGACGACACTCGTGGTGTGGGGGCACTGGAGCTCATCGGGAGCTGGAGTGCCCGTGTCCACCACGCTGGGACCTGTGGATGAGGAGGGAGTGAAGGGGTGGAGAGCAGCGGGGTCTGACTGTGCCAAGCTCACAGCCTCGTCTCGGGCCTTGGTGCCCACACGATGGCAGGTGGGCGGCAGCTGCTGACCCACTGTCTTCTTCAGATGGAAGCTGTCCCCGCCCTGCGAGGAACTCTAGTCCCTGAGGTGACCGGAGGGCTTGCTGTCCTTCCCATGGTGGACATCAGCCTGCCCAGAAACTCGGACCACAGACAGAATGCATCATACAAGGGTGCACCCAGGGAGAGAAAACAATAAAACATAAAGTACGTGACCGGGTCCTTCCGCCCTTGCAATTCCCCCGCAGTGATCGTCTTCATAAACTCTGTAAAAATAAGCGCGCATGTGCCTTCATATTCCGAATGGTTCCTTCACTTCCTGTCTGTCAATCAGACCTCTTCAAAAACGCCCCTGCCCCCACCCTCGTTCCTCATCTGGATTTGCCATTTGGTTTCTTTTCTTCACATTCCTCAAATAGCACAAGGCCACCTTCTGAAGGGCACTGAAGTATGTGTTTTACATCAAGGATCATGGCGCCCACTCGGTTTGGAACTTCCTTCTTTGTTCCACCTGTGATCCCGGAGTCATTCGATTGCTCAAAGAGTCATACAGTCATAAAGCTCACAGAAAACCTGTGACATTCCACTCAGACCTTCATTTCGCAGATCTCTTAAACTCCATGGCTTGCCCAGAGCCACATAGCTGGGGAGGGGGCGGTAAGGACCCAGACCGGGGCCCCTTCTCCTCTCCAGGCCTCTCCCCTGCACCGCGAGCAGAGACTGACCTACTAGTGTCTACTAAGGCTCCAACACCACCCACCACCAGTCAGAACAGGAGCAGAGCAGAGCTACCCCTTTGCCTTCACCTTATTAAAGGTAGTAGAAAAGAAAAGGTCTCCAGGACTCAGAAGTACTGTTAATGACACCCCAATAGAGCAAATAAAAACCATTAGATTTATACTGAAGCTGTTCTTTGGCTCGGATGTGATTCACTTGCTTGCCTTTGGGCAAACAGGCTGCTAATATCCTCCTAATCTCTAACAGGCACCCTACCTGGTTCTACAGGGAGCAGTTGTCTGATTTTTCAGCTTTGCAATGAATTTCTCCAAATATGGTTTAGTGTCAAAGAAAATTCCGGCTTTACTTTTTTAGAACAGGAGAGATGATATGACACAAACTCAGAAACGAAGAGTCTATGCTCACGGACCTGCCTGTCTGTACTGCACCATTTTCCCCTAGCTCTTAACTGATATCAAAACTGAACGTGAGGCATGACTTAGAAACCACGGAGGGGAAGGACAAAGATCTATTATGCATATACACACCTCACACCAGTATTCCCAGCAAGGCCAGCATTGCTCTGATCCTGAATTAATATATCACATTGAAAGGAGGAATGTAATAACAATATAAGTGTAATTTTACCACAAGATGCACTGACGTGACGAATGTTTTCAAAAGACACCTCTGTATGAAAGTATCTGTGCTACTATATCCTTGGTGGCATTGTTCTTGCCATGATTTGGCATATTTAGGACAAAGGTGTAAGGTCTTTTTCAGACAGCTACAATTTTTTTTTTTGTGAGATGGAGTTTTGCTCTTGTCCCCCAGGCTGGAGTGCAGTGATGTAATCCCAGCTCACTACAACCTCTGCCTCCTGGGTTCAAGTGATTCTCTTCCTCAGCCACTCGGTTAGCTGGGACTACAGGCATGTGCTACCACACCCGGCTAATTTTGTATTTTCAGTAGAGATGGGGTTTCCCCATGTTGGTCAGGCTAGTCTTGAACTCCTGACCTCAGGTGATCTGCCCACCTCGGCCTCCCAAAGTCCTGGGATGACAGACGTGAACCACTGTACCTGACCAGACAGCTATAAGTTTAATCAGTTCACACAATGGAAAAGATATCAGCTGGAGATGATAAAACACATGAAGATACGGTTATCTAAATATTAAAATATTAACTCAAAACTTTAAAAACATTTATTTGGATGTATGTTCTTAGGGTACCTTTTAATCTTAAAAGTATTGCTTTAAATATGAACCCTCCTATTCCTACCCAAGTGAACCATTTCCTTCCCACTTCTATGAAGCATCATGCAGAAACATATTATATATTATTAATGACATAAACCTTATAAAATAATTTCAGATTAACACAGAAGATGAAGATTAACTTAATAGATATTCCTTATGTTCTTATTTAAAAATAATGAATGGTTAATATTTTAAAAGAATGAAATAATTTGCCTGTGGTCACTAATGAAATTAGATAATACATATATAATAATGCCTTTTACAATTTACACTGAAGGAAATAAATGTGCTTTGAAAAGTAAAGTCTGATAAAGACAGGCAAAGATAGAAGACTGGTGTCTAGGTGAGAGATGGACTTAGGCCAGCTGCAAACTTGGAGAACTCTGAAAATAAGTTCTAAAGTTTTATTTTTTCTCATAAGAATGAACTGCAGCTGTATTTTCAGTTGCACGGATTCTCTCGTTTCATTGATAAAAATGAGAAATGCGGCACTCTTGGCACCACAAAACCTTCTTCAACCCTGATACTCTTGCGTGGGTGAAGTCGTCTCTATTTATTTATGCTTTGTCCTGTTCCACAGGATGCATGAGAAAGCACAGACTTTAAATCATTGCCTTCAACACCCTCATTTTATAGCCAGGAAACAGACAAATGCAGGAGCAAAAATGGATAAGGGTTGGATGACTTAGTGGCAAAGTCAGATATAGCCAAGGGAATCTGATTTTAAGTTTGATATTTATTCCAGTTTTCCAGGCTGCCTTAATTATATTGCAGTAAGAGAAAAGAGGAAATTTTTCCTTCGATGATGTTTTTCTGAGAAAAATGGGAGAGTTATACACTATTAAGCAGGATGTAATGAAATGAATGTTTGAAAAATGGGCAGCATGTTTAAATGACTCTTTGACCAGAGAGTCCTGACTTTCTCTATCAAATGGTTTGTTGGGCAACAATTGGTCCAAATATTTCAGGTGCTATAAACACAATCATAAAATCAGTTAATTCAAGTATCATGAACATCATCTTCTCAGCATCATTTGCTGGGTGACTTTTTGATGAGTTTTCTATGGGTTGTGATGATTTGCTGCTGCACTGTGATGTTTATGGGCTCCATAAAGGGAAGGTTCTAAAAAGATTATAGGCACTGAAAAAGGAAATACAACCTTTTCTTTGGGAGAATGGAGCAAAACCGACCAAACAGTTTTGGAATTTCTTGCCTGCCGTGAAGAGGTGATGGTTCCCCATTGACATCCTTAGTTGTTTTATATCCTCAACAAAAGTCTTCAAGGGGCAGAATAAAAGTTCAAGATAGAAGACAAACTCTGTTCTGTTTTCAGCAGGAAGCTGATATATCTTGTCCGTCTGAGATCCATGAAGAAGAGTCCTTCATTGAGTAGACACAGAATTCTAACGGGCATATTTTGAATTGACTGGGTGTCTCTGCAACCATCTAGCTCCTGAAAGCACCAATATCCTCTCTATTTTTAAACTCCTCTCTGGATCATGAACATATGTATAGAGATTGCAAAGAAGTATTGTTTAGAGTTTGATTGGCTCTAATTATGCAGACTGAAGAAGTGGAGTAGGGATTTGAGGATGTTTAGACCCAGGTGGCAACTCCCAAGCTTAGAAAAACATAACGCTCATGACTTTGACTTTGGTGCTTGGGAATTATTCTTCCCGGACTTCATGAGGATAAAAACAAGAAAACTTAAGAACTGAATTGTGTCAATGTTCGAGGTTGAGTATCTCAGTTTTGGTTTGTTTGTAAAGAGTTTTGCGGTTGAACTCCACCCTGGTTTCTCACCATAAATTATCTCCCAATGGGTGGAATGAGATGAAAGATCGCAGGTGATAGATTTTCCTTGTACCTGGCTGATGAAGCCTCTCCATTTGCATGGCTCTCTCCTCAATGACTTTCATGTGCTCTGCTCCAAGGCTGCGATTTCAGCTTTCTCCCTCCAGCAGCCGTACTGGCTGTGGAGTCCACGTGCAGATCAGGGCTGTTTCCTGTTCCCAGTTCTTTTGCGCAGCTCCTGTACTAATTTTTCAACTTGGTGCCAATGCTCTCCCCAGACATATCTGGAATATTTTCAAGGTTTTTAAATCAAATTGTGTTTCTTGCATTGATGGATTAAGTGGTTTATTTAAACAGCACATTGCAAATTTTATTCTCCACCAGAACACTTAGGAAAGAATGTCCTCCTAAAATCAGTATACAAAGATTTGGTTTTGTTTATGATTAGCTAAATCAGAAAGTTTAAAAAGTGCTAATGCGAACTACTTTGTATGATGGAATAATGGTGGATCCATGTTATTGCACATTTGTGAACCCCATACAATGTGCTGCAGCAGGAGCGAGCCCTCACGTCATCTATGGACGCTGGGTGATGGGATCTGTCAGGGTGGGTCCATCCATGGCAGCCATAATGGTGGATCCATGTTATTACACATTTGTGGAACCCCATAGAATGTGCTGCAGCAGGAGTGAACCCTCTTGTAAGCTATGGAAGCTGGGTGATGCCATCCATCAAGGTGGGTCCATCATGGCAGCCAGTGGTGCTGTTTTGGGAGGTGGATCATCAGTGAGCCTGTGCACCCTGGGGGATGGGGCCATATGAAAGATATCTGTGCCCTCTGCTCCATTCTGCTGTGGACCTAAAACTGCTCTTCAAAAAAAAGTCTTTTTTTTTTTTGAGACAGGGTCTTACTCTGTTGTCCAGGCTGCAGTGCAATGACCCAGTCTTGGTTCACTGCAACCTCTGCTTCCCGAGTTCAAGTGATTCTCCTGCCTCAGCCTCCCAAGTATCTGGGACTACAGGCATGCACCACCAAGCCCAGCTAATTATTTTGTATTTGTAATAGAGATGGGTTTTCACCATGTTGGCCAGGCTGGTCTTGAACTCCTGACCTCAAATGATCCCTCTGCCTTGGCCTCCCAAAGTGCTGGGACTACAGGCGTGAGCCATTATGCCCAGCTTAAGAAAAGTTTATTTTTAAAAGAACACTGACTTGAGAGAATGAAGGAATGAAATAGTTGGCTTGGTGGATTCAACAGACTCAGGACAAGGTAAAATGGATAAAGGAATATGGCACTGTTGCTGCAACGTGAATGGCCGTGAACGGCGCATACACCAGCTGACGTGATGTGGGCATCCCCAGCTGTGGCACCAGGGCCAAGTGGAGAGCTAGTTTGACCAGGATTGAAGTTTGACCAAAGAGTAGGAGATGCACAAGCCTGGAGGAAGATGAGAGTCGTTGCCTGGAGACAGCTGTAGCGACTGGCCTGGAATTGAGGATGGAAGTGGAGGGAGGGGTGGATCCTGTGGAGGCGAGGGGAAGTGGCGTGGTGGCTCCCTCCTCCTTCACCTGCACACCAGCCCTGTGCTTTCTGGTTGTGTTTCCTAGAGCTGCTGTTACAAAGTAAAACAACATCAATTTCTTCTGTGAATTCTGGAGAAGTCCAAAATCATGGTCCTGGCAGGGTGGGTTCCTTCTGGGAGGTCTGAGGGAAATCTGAGGCTTTTTCTCCTGCTTCAAGACTACTGGCTGTCCTGGCATGGCTTGGTCCCTACTGCTGCGTTACTCCAATCGTGGCCTCTGTCTTGGCGTCGCCTGCTCCATGTGTATCTCTGGGTGTCTTCTCTTCTTACAAGGACATCGGTCATGGGGTTCAGGGCCTGCCCTACTCCAGGATGCCCTTTTGAGGACATCTGAAAAGAGTCTTTCTCCAAATGAGGACCATTCTGAAGCTCCAGAATTCAGGAAAAGCAATGATGACTTTGTGTATGGATTTACAAGTGCCACTTCTGGAGTAGACAGGAATCTTCTCAGCCTCTTTCCCAGACACACATGAGATGCTCCCTACGTCATGCTCAGTGGATCCCTGGATGCACAGAAGGCCTCAGCTGGCTTTGCCAAACCTCACTCATGAAGCTGGATGATGGGCACCTTTCTTATTTTTAGAGGAGGCATTACTATCTTTCAAGCTTTTTGAACATATTGTACAAGCTGTAAAATTAAATGTAAAGCTATAAATACATCAAGTAAGACATTGTAACTATTTCATCAATTCTATGATACATTATTTTTTCCACATTTTAACCTTTCTGAAAGAAGAAGGCTTCTCCCAGCCGCCAGCACCTCCAGGCACAGCAGTTTTCCCAACTCGGCGGTCGTGGCTCACACGTGCACCTGCCACTTGCCCTGAGCCCTGAACGTCATTGGCTTTATATACCCTGCATTTAATCAGGGTTTAAAATGTTCAATATGTCTTCATAAAAATTACAACCTGGCTGGGCATGGTGGCTCATGCCTGTAATCCCAGCACTTTGGGAGAGCAAGGAAGGCAGATCTCTTCAGGTCAGGAGTTCGAGACCAGCCTGGCCAACATGGTGAAACCCCATCTCTACCAAAAATATAAAAACCAGCCAGGTGTGGTGGCACGTGGCTGTAATCCCAGCTACTAAGGAGGCTGAGGCAGGAGAACCGCTTGAACCTGGGAGCTGGAGGTTGCAGTGAGCCGAGATCACAACACCGCACTCCAGCCTGAGCAACAGAGCGAGACTTGGTCTCAAAAAAAAAAAAAAAAAAAAAAAAAAAAAAAAACATCGCAATTCATCCTTGAAACAGAAATGTATTGTGTACTAAGAGAAAATCTTGTTCAATTGTACAAGTGAATTTATACTCAGAGACAAATAAGGTAATTGATATTTTGAAGGAAGTATTTATTATTAAAAGACCATCTAGATTTTCTATTTCCTTACCAAGCAAATCACATGCTTCCTGGGACTGTGTAAGAAGAAAGACAACCACAAGTACACTAAGCTGTGCTCCCTGTGAAAATATTCTTCTCACTCCTGGGCAAGGCAAAGGAAGGCAGGGAAATTCGCAAAATGCCTCCAAATAGGTGAAAGAACATTCCCGATGGGGAGACGGGTCCGGCGGACTCATGTGTCCACTAAGGTGTTGGAAGACAATTCCTCAGAAACTTCCCTCTGTCTTTGAACAGAGTGGCTTAAACTCTGGTGCCGTGTAATTCAGTTCAGCAGGATGCATTGTTTGAAGCTAGTGGAAAATGCTCACCAACCAGGTGCACCAGAACCTGTGGAACGCTGAGGCTACAAGTGATTCAGAGAAGTCAGAGGCCAGATGTGAAAAAAGGTCGGGAGTCACTTCACTGTTCCATTTTCTCACCGTTATTCATTTCGTGCACTCATTATCGTGCAATATGATCAATGTCTTTGTTTTAAAAAGACCAAAACAACTGTTTCAGTAAGTAAAAATAAAAAAATCATAATAGTAATTTCAGTGATTTTTGCCATACTTTTGTTGAATTCACAATATCTTTCTTTCTTAATGGTGCCAAAAACAATGGCAGACCTCACAATTCATAGCTCTATTTTATGAAACACAAGATATCTTCTGAGTTAGAATATTGAATAATGAATCTCTATGCGACGTTGCTCTGTGAAGAATTCTACTCTCTAGAATTTTTTGTTGTTGTTGTTTTTAGCATTCACTTTTGCTCATTTCATGTCACAGAATACACACCAAAAAAATCATTTAGATTCAAGTTCACACCATAAGTTTATTCATAACCATTCATCCACGTGGGAGCAGACAGGAAGGGTGGACAGGGAACCAGGTGGCCCTGTGGCCCGCCACTCTGACCGGAGAGAGACCAAGGCCATGGACAGGAGGAGCCTGCAGGGACAAGGCCTGCGTCAGCTAAGCCATGGCCACGTGCCCCGTTCAGATGGCACCACTCTGTGTTTCTCTGACGTGGTTGCTCCTGGCAGTGCCGGGCTGTAGGTGGGGGTGCAGGATGTTAACCAGAGAGACCATCCCCTGGGATTCAGCCGGGAACACCCGGAGCAAACAACAGTTCCTGTCTCTGGAGGCAGCTCGAGTCACTGTAGCTGCGGACGGGGCGGAGGGGGCGGCGGAGGCACCAGCACAGCCTGAGGAGGGGTCTCCCCTTTCACCTGCAGACGAGAGGAGCCAGCGCAGCCCCAGGAAGGAAAAGAGCTGGAGACGCTTCCTTCAGGAGGTCTTCGGCTCTTCACAGTCCAGCAATAGGCAGAGCCCTAGAGCTCACTGACAGGGTTCCTCCTCCCTCCCTCCCTTCCTCCTTCCCTTCCTCCTTCTTTCCCTCCCTACCTTCTTCTCATCCTTCCCTCCCTCCCTTCCCTTCTTCCTTCCCTCTTGCCATCGTTCCCTTCTTGTCCCTTCCTTTCTTCCTTCCCTACTTCCTCCCTTTCTTCCTTCCTTCCCTTCTTCCTCCCTTTATTCCTTCCTTCCCTTCTTCCTCCCTTTCTTCCTTCATTCCCTTCTTCCTCCCTTTATTCCTTCCTTCCCTTCTTCCTCCCTTTCTTTCTTCCTTCCCTTCTTCCTCCCTTTCTTTCTTCCTTCCCTTCTTCCTCCCTTTATTCCTTCCTTCCCTTCTTCCTCCCTTTCTTCCTTCCCTTCTTCCTCCCTTTCTTCCTTCCTTCCCTTCTTCCTCCCTTTGTTCCTTCTTTCATTCCCTTCTTCCTCCCTTTCTTCCTTCCTTCGCTTCTTCCTCCCTTTGTTCCTTCCTTCCCTTCTTCCTCCCTTTCTTCCTTCCTTCCCTTCTTCCTCCCTTTCTTCCTTCCTTCGCTTCTTCCTCCCTTTGTTCCTTCCTTCCCTTCTTCCTCCCTTTCTTCCTTCTTTCATTCCCTTCTTCCTTCTTTCATTCCCTTCTTCCTCCCTTTCTTCCTTCCTTCCCTTCTTCCTCCCTTTCTTCCTTCCTTCGCTTCTTCCTCCCTTTGTTCCTTCCTTCCCTTCTTCCTCCCTTTCTTCCTTCTTTCATTCCCTTCTTCCTTCTTTCATTCCCTTCTTCCTCCCTTTCTTCCTTCCTTCCCTTCTTCCTCCCTTTCTTCCTTCCTTCCCTTCTTCCTCCCTTTCTTCCTTCCTTCCCTTCTTCCTCCCTTTATTCCTTCCTTCCCTTCTTCCTCCTTCCTTCCTTCCTTTCCTTCCTGCTTTCTTTCTTTTTCTTCCTCCCTCCCTCCCTTTCTTACTTTCTGTACCTTCTCTCTCCCCACCCCTTTCTTACTTTCTTTTTGTTTTTAATGGGTCCTTTCACAGTGTAAATAAAAACAAAATCTATTAATGGGCCAAAATTTATATTTTTATACAAAGGATACATACAGTTTTCAATAGGCAATTCCCTAAAGCAAGTTTATGCTTCCCGAATCACCCCCAAGCAGCCCATGCCCACATCTGCCATTCCTGGGAGATGCCCCCAAATCCCTGTCTGTGCATTTTCTAGGTTTAGGATAGAATCTCACCCTATGTTTTCTTTTCAAGATGGTTTATCTTTGACTTGGAACCTGTGACCTTTTTATTCACATACAAACCCTCTTCCTCCTAGTGAACCAAAGCCAAGGCCACCCTCCTCTCTGCCTCTGGTGCTCCCAGCTGAGCTCTGCAGCTCCCTGCCGCTGGGTCTGAGCAGGGGTTGGGCACGTTTAGGTGGGGACCACATAGGGGATGGGGCACAAGAGTCGGCCTGGAAGCCAGGTGGCAGAGAGCTCAGACGCTGTCTCCTCCCCACAAAGCCAGGTGACGTGGTACGGGGAACAGTGGGGAATCCAGGGCAGAGGGAAGGATGCTCGACTCCACAAGAGCCAAGAGTGGTCGAGTCAGACCCTGCACTGGTTTTTGTGGAAAATATTCCTCTAAGAAAGGACCACGGGGTGCAAGGGGCCGAGGACAGCATCTCAGCAGAGAGCTGCAGCAGACCCTGTTTCCCAGGCCCTTCACCCACCTGAGGCCCAGAGAGGTGGCCCAGCAGCACTGCTGTTCCTGTATTCCAGTCTTCCGTCCGGCCCCAAGGTCCAGAGGAGAACCACAGCCCCATCCCAGGGCTGCACGAGAGGCTTTCGGGGCATGGGGGAGCTTTTCATGCAGCGATAGCATAGGGACACTGTGATGCTATTGAACATGGATTTCAGAGGCGTGAGCCAGCATTGGGGGGCGTTCCTGTGTTTCCAAACAAGTTTCACGGCAAACCCCAGGCCTAGGTGCCTCACCTGAGACTGTCAGCAGTGCTTCCACCTCCGTTCAGACCCAGCTCATCCTGGGGCCCTCTTCACTTGCTGTTTTGGCTAATGGTTTGGCTCTGCCTGCCCCATCCAGTATCCACACCCTTGAGCAGCTGATCTGTGTCACTTCCATCTGACCACACCTGTCCCCTCAAACAAAGCCCCACATCCTGCTGCAGTTAGAAAGGAGGCGGCATCTCTTTTCCCTAAAACAGTCACTTCCCTAAACAAGTTGGCTTGCACTGCATCCCAGGGACTTGCTCCTTCATAGAAATCCCTTCTATGTGACTCTTCCTGGGAAATTGGCTATGAGCTGTGGGTGCCTGCATGGCCTCAGCCCTGCAAAGGCAGGTGTGCATTCCTGCCCACGGTGGGTGATGCTGCTTCCCTGGCAGTCACGCTGCCATGAGTAACCACCTGTGGAGAGTCCCTTTTCAGCACCCTTCTCTGTTGTCACCATGCATAATCTCCGAGAACGCCCTAATTTCTCTCTTCTCTAAGCCTGCCATCAGGGCTGAGACAGGCTCATCCCTCTGAACAGATGAGATTAGTCGATCATGTAAAGTCAAAAGGGGGATTATGATGCTTGTAATACACTGAGTCAAATTAAATGCATTTTGTTTGCACATCAGAAGATCCTGTTGCTAGGCTTCTGTGTCTTCCACTGGGTATAATAAATTGCCAATAAAACACAAGTGTATGGGGGGAAAAAGCCCTCAAGCAGAGAGTAGGAACAAAGTAAAGATGGTGGTTGCTTTCTTTTTTTTTTCTTGTCTGTTCAACCTAGTCAATGAGATGCTTCATTCCAGCAGTGCCTCTCATTTTTAGTATCAAGTGGGAACTAAAGACCAGAGAGCTCTGTTCTGGATGGCTGGTTCTGGCTTTCTGTCTCATGGTACTTCGCACTCAGCATCCTGTCTATATATGGCATGCATCTAAAAACATCCGTCATTAGAGACCTGCAGAGACTGTTCGGAAGTTTGTGGGCCCACAAATATAGCATTCATCCCAGGATATTTATAACACCTCGTCTGCTCCTCTCTCGGCCACTCCTGTCTCTAAATGCTGTCTCCCATATTATTTGAATAAGATAAAATAAATCCCTTTCTTTGAAGATTCTAAGAATTCTCCAAGAAATGAGGAAGACCAGAGAATACTCCCAGGCAGGAGAGACCCTCCAGCAAATGTCTCAGGCTTATTCAACACAGATCTTGGCACCGGTGAATATAGACAAAATCTTTACAAAGACATGTATTAGTAAACTTCATGTCTCTGATTTTTCAAATGTGACGAGGTCAGAGTCTGCATGGATGTGGATGGCCCCTGCTCAAACATCCCACTCTGGCGTCCCCCGGCATCGCCCGCATCCTCGGAAGCCCGACCGTCCTCCAATATGGCCCTGGCCAGGTGTGGATGTGCTGTTGCACTTGACGGCTAATTACTTCTCCTGTCAGTGCCATCTTGGTGTGTTATCTAATGTGGTTCTTTCCAGGATGATACATCAAGTCTTTTGCTACAGTAATGGCAGGTAGCTTCTTGGAGAATTACGTGAAACAAAAACCTTAATGAGGACTCCTGGCTTCCATTTGGAACGTTGAAAGGCAGGAAGCACCTCGTTCTTGCCACACAACAACAGCAATGGTGGGACACATGCGGAGTCACAACTTTTATTCTGAATCCATGAGAGAGCTGAGGGCAGAGGCAATCGATCAACTCGAAATCCAAGGAGCAACAGGCACCTACAGGGAAAGATGGACACATTTCTCTTGCTGGCCAGGCGGATGGCAGCAGACAACTGCCAGGAGGGTTCAGCTATGCTGTTTACTGAACAGCTGAAAGCCATGTGTCGGCTGGGGGTGGTGCAGGAGCCCGGGGCTCTCTGGAACAGGGGGACTGCTCCCATCCATGGGCTTTTAACTATGTACCTCACTGGGTGTTCACAGAAACATTTGGCCAGCAGGAGTCCCAAGGCAGCATCCCTCAAGGTGCGTGTCGGGGGAGGAGGGGGTGGCAGGGACCAGCATCCACGGTGGGGAGTCCCATCTCTCTTTTGGGGCAAGGCCTTCAACCGCTCGGGAAGGCCACATACACGGTCCCTCTCTGGGGACTGAAAGAAGCTGATTGCAGATGGGAGAAGAGAAAACTTAGAACAAGCTACCCCCATTTAAAGCAAAAGCGGTAGCAGTGAATTATGCTTTTGTAGATATGTAAAAGTAAAATATATGAAAAAGTAACACAGAGGATTGACAGGAGGAACTGACTGCCAGGGGCGAGGAGGTCCACACATGCGGCAATGACACACTTTCAGGGGGCCTTAACCAGAGACCTGTGCTGCAAACACTAGAGCAAGTAATGGAAACAGTATAAAATGAGATACAAACCATAAGCCAACAAAATAGCAGATTTTATGTAACCACATCAGTAATTACATTGAATTGAAGCAGGCTAAAGACATTGATTAATGGAGTTTATCATATGAGACAATCAGTAAGTCCTGACTGTATTCTGCCTACAAAAAATCCACTTTAAATATAAAGAAAAAGATAGGTTAAAAGTGAAAGGGTAGAAAATGATGTACTATGCAAGCACTAATTTAAAGAAAGCTGGAATCACTATATTAATTAATATCAGACACAGTAAATTTCAGAACAAGAATATTGCCAGGGCTAAAGAGGGGGATTACATGATGGTGAAGAGTCAATTCTCCAAGACAACAAATACAAATCCTGAATGTTTCTGAAGTTAAAATTCAAAGTTCAAAATGGTTATAGCAAAAACTGGTGGAACTGCAAAGAGAAGTAGATAAATTCAAATTATCCTTGGAGATTTCAGCAGACCTTTCTCAGTAACTGGCAGATGTACTAAAGAGAAAGAAAGGATAGAGAAAAACTGAACATCATCAACCCCAATAGAATTTAATAAACATTTGTAGAACACCCCATTTAAGAACATACATATTCTTTTCATGTTCACACATTTACCAAGATAGACTATATTCTAGTTCTTCAAACAAGGCTTAATAAATTTAAAAGTATTTAAATCATATGATGTACGTGTGTTCTTTGACCAAATGTAATTAAATTATAAATCAGTATTCTCAAAAAAATGCTAAAATGTTTGCAAATTGAATGAAACACCGCTAAATAACCCATAGGTAAAAGAAGACATCGTAAGGAAAATTAGAAATTATTTTGATCTAAATGAAAATAAAAACACAGCATATCAAATTTCTGGGATGTTACTAAAGCATTACTTAGGGAGAAGTTGATATCAATGTGCATTCACATTGGAAAAGAAGAAATGTTTCCAACCAGTCACCCCAGTGTACACCCTAAGAAACTGGAAAAGGGAAGCAAATAAAGTATGAAGTAAACAAAAAAGTAGGAACGTAAAGATCAGTGAAAGCAAATAAAATAGAATAAAGGAAAGCAGTAAGGAAATCAGAAAAAAACAAAAGCTGATTCTTCAAGAAGATCACTAAAATTGTAGAACCCCTAGACAAAACAATTGGGAATAAAAGAGAAAGACAGAAATTACCAGTAGCAGATAATAGAGGTGGTTCTACAGGTACCCAAAGGAGAATAGGGGAACATTATGAACAACTCTATACCCATACATTTAACAAATTAGATAAGATGAACAACTTTCTTGAAGGACACATAGTTCCAAATTTTATGCAGGAAAAAAATTGAACAGATAACTTTAATAGCCCTATGTCCACTAACACAATTGAATTGTGATTTGGAACGTTCTCAGAAAGAAAATTCCAGGACCAGGTGGCTTCCTGGGTGAATTCCATCAAACATATAAGGAATAAATAACACCAGCTTTAGAGAATGTCTTCTAGAAAATCAAAGAGAAAGGAATATTTTTGTACTCGCTCTATGAAGCCAGCTTTACTCTGATACCAAAACAAAGACATCACAAGAGAAGAAAACTATAGACCAATATTCCTTAATAAGACAAATGTAAAAATTCTAAACAAAACCTTAGCAAATTGAATCTAAAAATGGATTGTATACAAAGATGAATAAGGCCACATGGTCGATTGGAGTTTTTCCCAAGAACATAAGTTTTATTTAACATTTAAAGAGAAATCCAACATAATTCACCATATTAACAAAAAAGAAAGAAAAGCAACATGGTTATCTCTATGGAAGCAAAAATATTATTTCACAAAATCTGATATCAATTCATGATGAAAAACTCTCGGCTATCCAGAAATAGAAGGGAACGTCCTCAACCTGATAAAAGCATCTGTGAAAAACCTACGGCTGACATCATACTTCACGGTCAAAGACTGTTTATTTGTACGTGTTGGCAAGGGAAGGTTCATGGAAGATGGGCTAGGGAAGCCTAGACCTCGCAGTAATTATGCACTTGTGGCCATCTCATTTTACATCTGCATTTATATTGAGAAGGGCAAATCAACCAACCAGCTTTTGCTGATAAATAATCAACACGTTCATGTATTAGACCTAGGAATTTGGGTCTTATTGGTTTATTTTTTAAACTGCATTCATCAGGACCATTTGTACATCCAAACTATGTTTAAAGAAAAGTAATTTGCCTTCAGAATAGCAGAGCAAACATAAGCATGATATGTCACTCCCAAATCGAACAAAAACCATCTTGATATACTAAGACCTCCTAATAAGCAGAGGGGCTTTCAGCTAAATAAACAGCTTAAAAGACACGCTACAATAACGGGGAAAGTGTGGGCTTTTTGGGGGACAGACAGTTGTATTCTCTTGAGCTATGGCTTCCTCGGTCTTAAAGCAGAATCAAAAAAAGCTCAGCAGGGTTCGTGGGGCTGTCTGTAGAATTCTCAGCAAATGAGGGCTGATAGTTTGGATATGGTTGGTAAGCATGGTCTGGCTTACTGTATGCCTGCGTGCGTCATATAGATGAACCCGATGCGAAGACAAGTTCTCTGAAAAGAAATGTGGAGGAAAGAAACTTTATTCAAGTGAACGGTTTGCAGACTGGGGAACCTTTGGTGTAGAGGTGCATTCCAGAGCAGACCAAAGGGAGGATCTGGCTTTTAAAGAGAAAGTTCTCACCGAGGTTCCCAATCAGGTCTGTTTATGTAAATGAAAGATTCAGCGTTGTTTAGTTTAGATCAGTCTAGGTAGCTGAGCTCTGGTTCACGGGGGCAGCTGAGTTCTGACCAGTTGGTTTAGGTGAGCGCTGACGGTTCCCAAGTTGAACAAAGATGTGGGTTTTCAGGGAATTCAGCCTGTGTGACCTCCAGCCACCAAATGGTTGCTTGCCTCTATTTTAAATTTAGGTCCAGTTAGCCACTCGCCATCCATCTTGAAGGATCAGCTCTTTCGGGTTCACAATTGTTCACCAAAGCCCAAACATGTAAGTCTGAATTTTAAAAATTAATAAATTGGGAACGACCATTTACTTTACAAAAATGGCTTTTATAAGCATTGTTTAATCATTGAGCAGTAAATCATGATTTGATTTATACATATATACAAATTTTGAGAGATATATGAATCACACCAGAAGGGCTCATATCTGTAATGGAACTTTATATATGAAAACTGTGTACTTGGTCATCAACCAGCAAATGAGTTGTATTGGCAAAGTTCTGTGAAAGTTTGAATAGATCGATTTAAAAGTGGGACTTGTAGGGTGCTGTCCTTGTTAAAAAACAAGCAGACATCAGATAGAGGATGTCTTTCCTGACTGCCTCCTTCTCCTCAAAATCAGTGCCTGGAAGAAAGTTGTACCCTTTTCCGTTGACCCCCAGTGGCTACTGTGGTCATTGGGCATCAGGGCCATTCAGCGCAGATGACATGGAGGGGCTAAATAAAATTGCTCTCCCATGTCCCAATTGCTTGGGACATGACTAACATTTTTTGGCAATTTCAGATTGACTGGTAGACAATGTTTTAGACACAATTTTCAATTCAGATTGCAGTCAACCCATTCAAAATACATGCAATATGCAAGTACTCAGTTGAAATTGACAATTTCTAGTGCGTATTTTGCTAAATTGTGATCTTCGTTCCAGAGCATAACAGTGATCTGTTATGGAGTGTGGCGATCTCATTAATTTATGCTTAGAACTGCTCCTGACAGTGGATTCCCTTTGGCTTCCCTTCCCTTTGGCAAAGAACCTTTCATTGACTGTTTTAAGCTTTAAACAAAAACACTACCAAGGTAATGTGTGTCATCTACTCTGTACTCTCCACTGACCCCGTTTCTTATACTTTCTAGGGGGGATGAACCAAAGCATAATTACAAAAAGGTCTCTATCAAGGCCGGGGTGGAGGGGGGGACAAGAGAGAAAGAATAGCTTAGAAATTAAGTCCCTTCAAATTAATTTGTGCAGACACTTTGGCTTTGGATCAGATTATCAAAGTGTTTAGCACTTATGGCTCAGCTTCCAAAATATGCATGCCCAATTTAATTAGGGGTAATTTTCATTCA
Source organism: Symphalangus syndactylus (assembly GCF_028878055.3). Lineage (NCBI taxonomy): Eukaryota > Metazoa > Chordata > Mammalia > Primates > Hylobatidae > Symphalangus > Symphalangus syndactylus. The sequence continues at coordinate 8,734,503 of NC_072423.2, read as the reverse complement.
TTACGCACTAAAGGCTGGTCAGGCTGCTGGTGGCCCAAAACTCTATTCTAACAGTGATATTATATGAAAAGCCCATAATGTCACTATGAGTTGACCCAAAGAAGAGCTGCCACCTAGGTAAGTGAGGAGACAGTAGCAGCCCCTCCCTGGCCAACCCATCCCTGGGCTGAAGAATGTAAACCGTTGGGATTGGATCTGACATCGCAAGTCAAGGCCACTGCATCCACAGTGCACGCATCTCTGTCGATTAGAGACCAAATCTGCGGCAGCGTGGATATTATTATTCATCAGAGGGGGGTCATGAGATCCTTATATGATTCCAGAGTGGGGTACTGTGTGTGTGCATGCATGCGTGTGGTATTCGGCATGTACACATGTATGTTTATGTTTATGTGTGGTAAGTATGTATTTGTGTGGTGAGCGCATGTGTGTGTGGTGTGTAGGTGATGTGTGTGGTGTGTACGTGATGTGTGTGGTGTGTGGTGAGTGTACAGTGTGGTGTATCTGTACATGTGTTTTGTACATGTGTGTAGTATGGTGTATGTGGTGCATGAGCGTGGGTGTATGGTATGTTTATGGTGTATGCCTATAAGTGTCTGTTCATGTGTGATGTGTATGCAGTGGTGATGTATCTGTGTGTATTTTGTGTGTAGTGTAGTGTGTGTGTATGTTTGATGCGTGGTATATGTGTGGTGTGTGGTGTGTTTATCTGTACATGTGTGGTGTGTGGTAGGTAGTGTGTGGTGTGTGTATCTGTACATGCATGTGACAGTTTGTACATGCATGTTGTGTGTGTAGTGTGTGTGATACATGATGTGTCTAGTGGTGTGTGTGTATGGCATGTGGTATGCATGTGCCTGTGGTGTGTGGTATGCATGTGGTGTATGGTGTGCCTTTGGTGTGTGGTGTGTGGCACATATGTGGTGTGTGGTATGTGTGTGGTGTGTGCATGTGCCCTGCTATGTGGTGTGTACTGTGTGAGTGTGTGGTGTTCATGTGGGGTGTGAGTGTGTGTATGTGTGTGGTGTGTGTATGTGTGTGGTGTATGGTGTGTGTGTGGTGTGTGTGTGGTGTGTGGTGTTCATGTGGTATGTGTGGTGTGTGGGGTTTGTGTGGTGTGTGTGTGTGGTATGTGTGGTGTATGGTGTGTGTGTGGTGTGTGGCGAATATGGTGTGCATGTGCTGTGTGGTGTGTGTGGTGTGTGGTGTCGTGTGTGTGGTGTGTGGTTGTGTGTGATGTGTGTGGTGTGTGTGTGGTGTGTGGTGTGTGTGTGGTGTGTGTGTGGTGTGTGGTGTGTGTGTGTGGTGCGTGTGGTGTGTGTGTGTGGTGTGTGTGTGTGTGGTGTGTGTGGTGTGTGTGTGGTGTGTGTGTGGTGTGTGTGTGGTATGTGGTGTGTGTGGTGTGTGTGTGTGGTGTGTGTGTGGTGTGTGTGTGTGGTGTGTGTGGTGTGTGTGGTGTGTGTGTGGTGTGTGGTGTGTGGTGTGTGTGTGGTGTGTGGTGTGTGTGTGGTGTGTGTGTGGTGTGTGTGTGTGGTGTGTGTGTGGTGTGTGTCTGTGGTGTGTGTCTGTGGTGTGTGTGTGTGTGTGGTGTGTGTGTGTGGTGTGTGTGGTGTGTGTGGTGTGTGGTGTGTGGTGTGTGTGTGGTGTGTGTGGTGTGTGGTGTGTGTGGTGTGTGGTGTGTGTGATGTGTGTGTGTGGTGTGTGTGTGTGTGGTGTGTGTGTGGTGTGTGGTGTGTGTGGTGTGTGTGTGGTGTGTGGTGTGTGTGTGTGGTGTGTGGTGTGTGTGTGGTGTGTGTCATGTGGTGTGTGTGTGGTGTGTGTGTGGTGTGTGGTGTGTGTGGTGTGTGGTGTGTGTGATGTGGTGTGTGTGTGTGGTGTGTGTGGTGTGTGGTGTGTGTGGTGTGTGTGGTGTGTGTGGTGTGTGGTGTGTGTGGTGTGTGTGTGGTGTGTGTGTGGTGTGTGGTGTGTGTGTGTGTTGTGTGTGGTGTGTGTGTGTGGTGTGGTGTGTGGTGTGTGTGTGGTGTGTGTGGTGTGTGGTGTGTGTGATGTGTGTGGTGTGTGGTGTGTGTGATGTGTGGTGTGTGTGTGGTGTGTGGTGTGTGTGTGGTGTGTTGTGTGTGTGTGGTGTGTGTGGTGTGTGGTGTGTGTGTGTGGTGTGTGGTGTGTGTGTGGCGTGTGGCGTGTGTGGTGTGTGGTGTGTGTGTGGTGTGTGGTGTGTGTGTGGTGTGTGGTGTGTGTGTGGTGTGTGGTGTGTGTGTGGTGTGTGGTGTGTGGTGTGTGTGGTGTGTGGTGTGTGTGATGTGTGTGTGTGGTGTGTGTGTGTGGTGTGTGGTGTGTGTGATGTGTGTGGTGTGTGGTGTGTGTGGTGTGTGGTGAGTGTGATGTGTGTGTGTGGTGTGTGTGTGTGGTGTGTGTGGTGTGTGGTGTGTGTGGTGTGTGTGTGGTGTGTGGTGTGTGTGGTGTGTGGTGTGTGTGATGTGTGTGTGTGGTGTGTGTGTGTGGTGTGTGTGGTGTGTGTGTGGTGTGTGGTGTGTGTGGTGTGTGGTGTGTGTGATGTGTGTGTGTGGTGTGTGTGTGGTGTGTGTGTGTGGTGTGTGGTGTGTGTGTGGTGTGTGTGATGTGGTGTGTGTGTGGTGTGTGTGTGGTGTGTGGTGTGTGTGGTGTGTGGTGTGTGTGGTGTGTGTGGTGTGTGGTGTGTGTGGTGTGTGGTGTGTGTGTGGTGTGTGGTGTGTGTGATGTGGTGTGTGTGTGGTGTGTGTGTGTGGTGTGTGGTGTGTGTGTGGTGTGTGTGGTTTGTGTGGTGTGTGGTGTGTGTGATGTGTGTGTGGTGTGTGTGTGTGGTGTGTGGTGTGTGTGATGTGTGTGTGGTGTGTGGTGTGTGGTGTGTGTGGTGTGTGGTGTGTGTGATGTGTGTGTGTGGTGTGTGTGTGGTGTGTGTGGTGTGTGTGTGGTGTGTGTGGTGTGTGTGGTGTGTGGTGTGTGTGATGTGTGTGTGGTGTGTGTGTGTGGTGTGTGGTGTGTGTGATGTGGTGTGTGTGTGGTGTGTGTGTGGTGTGTGGTGTGTGTGTGGTGTGTGTGGTGTGTGTGGTGTGTGGTGTGTGTGATGTGTGTGTGGTGTGTGTGTGTGTGGTGTGTGGTGTGTGTGATGTGTGTGTGGTGTGTGGTGTGTGGTGTGTGTGTTGTGTGGTGTGTGTGATGTGTGTGTGTGGTGTGTGTGTGGTGTGTGTGGTGTGTGTGGTGTGTGGTGTGTGTGATGTGTGTGTGTGGTGTGTGTGTGTGTGGTGTGTGGTGTGTGTGATGTGTGTGTGGTGTGTGGTGTGTGGTGTGTGTGGTGTGTGGTGTGTGTGATGTGTGTGTGTGGTGTGTGTGTGTGGTGTGTGGTGTGTGTGATGTGTGTGTGTGGTGTGTGTGTGTGGTGTGTGTGGTGTGTGTGTGGTGTGTGGTGTGTGGTGTGTGTGATGTGTGTGTGTGTGGTGTGTGTGTGGTGTGTGGTGTGTGTGTGGTGTGTGTGATGTGGTGTGTGTGGTGTGTGTGTGGTGTGTGGTGTGTGTGGTGTGTGTGTGGTGTGTGGTGTGTGTGGTGTGTGTGTGGTGTGTGGTGTGTGGTGTGTGTGTGGTGTGTGGTGTGTGTGTGGTGTGTGTGTGTGGTGTGTGGTGTGTGGTGTGTGTGTGGTGTGTGTGTGTGGTGTGTGGTGTGTGATGTGTGTGTGGTGTGTGGTGTGTGGTGTGTGTGTGTGTGGTGTGTGTGTGGTGTGTGGTGTGTGTGTGGTGTGTGGTGTGTGTGTGGTGTGTGTGTGTGGTGTGTGGTGTGTGATGTGTGTGTGGTGTGTGGTGTGTGGTGTGTGTGTGTGTGGTGTGTGTGTGGTGTGTGTGGTGTGTGGTGTGTGTTGTGTGTGTGGTGTGTGTGTGGTGTGTGTGTGTGGTGTGTGGCGTGTGCCGTGCGTGTGCGCCCCGTGGGCGGACGTGAGAGGAAGGGCAGCGGGACCCGCGGGCCGGCGGCCGGCAGAGAGGCCTGCGGAGGCGGTTGGGGGCGTTCGCTGGAAAGGGGCCCCTCTGAAGGGCGTGGGCAGCCGGTGCCTGCAGAGCGTGAGGAGCTGCGGCCGCGTCACCTGACACAGTTGGGCCGCGGTTTCTCTGGTCCAAAGAGCGGACCCACGAGCAGTTTCCTGACAGGACTCGGCTCCTGGGAGCTCCGGCAACATCAGCGACAGCGGAGCCTGGTCTCAAAAGACCGACCAGGCGACCCGAGAATCAGGAAGGAGGCCGAGGCGCCGCGGGGACCCTGGCACCTGCCCCTGCCGCAGGAGGGGAAGCGAAGGGTGGACGTGGGGCGGAAGCTCGGGAGCGGCGGGGAGGCGGGAGTCGGCAGCTCCAGGCCGGCTCATGTGGAGGAGTGGAGGGGGCCCTTCCACGTGACTCCGAGGTTGGAGCCCCCTGACTGGGGGCGGACAGCAGGTGTTCACAGAAGGCAGGAAGAGCTGGAAGCTGGGGTGAGCCAGCTCGTGCGGGTTTCCGGGGGCTGTGCAGGTGGAACCATCTAGAAAGCTGAGGAGTCTCACACCCAGAGCGTTTTAGACCCAAAGTGGCCTTCATGGCTCCCACAGATCCCTTCAGGGTTTAGAAGACAGCAGCTCAGCAAAGGCCAACGCCTTCCCTTAGTCGTGCCAAGGGGGCAGCGCCAGGTCTCCTGGGTCAGAACCACGGGAAAGCCAAGGGCATTCTCAAGGCTGCCAGCCTGTGGGTGTCGCCTGGTTCAGCCACTTTCGGAGGAAGTCGGTGGGGGACAAGACCCATGTTGCAGATTCAGAAAAGGAAGGCAGAAGTGCCTGGACGTGCGGGAAACGCAAAGACCTGCTGAACCAGTTCATTTCTAATCAAAAGGAGCGCTGGTGTGGGGTATGAAGGGCACGTCTTCATGCCGTGTCGGCATTTGCTATTAGAAAAACCTTGAGTTCTATTCCCACCTATGAGTGAGAACATGCAGTGTTTGGTTTTTCGTCCTTGCGATAGTTTTGGCCACAGGAAGGGGAACATCACACACTGTGGCCTGTCCTGAGGTTGGGGGAAGGGGTAGGGATAGCATTAGGAGAAATACCTAATGTAAATGACGAGTTAATGGATGCAGCACACCAACATGGCACATGTATACATACATAACAAACCTGCACGTTGTGCACATGTACTGTAAAACTTAGAGTATAATTTAAATATATATATATATATATATATATGAAAAACCTTGAGTTCTGTTTGGACAATGAAAATGTGGGACAAACTCGGGTGAAGAAATTCAGCCCAGCTCCCTCGTTTCACAGGAACATCCCAGAGTTCACAGCACGACCACTCCTCCTGCCTGATTACAATAGGTTGATCGGAGAAAGAAAAGGATGATTATCTCCAAAAAGGATTTGGTAGACAAAATCAGTTATTTAATAAGCCCATTCTTGCTAAAGCGCTGTCCATTTTACCCTGGAGAGCTTTGCAATAACGCTCTCGGGGAATTCCTTAGGACGATGGCTTTCCTGGGCACACGCTCACGTGCTAAGTAACTTGTCCAGGGAAACGCAGGGGGATAATGGCAAGGTCTGAACGAAGCTCCTTCTCCCTGGAGTTTTCCTCTAGTAGCTTAGTGTACTGAGCCAGAACGCTTCCCTACATGAGTTTCTGGATTAAGAATTGATGGTGGGTGAAAGCGTTAGAATAAAATAATGCAATGCTGGAATACATTTTCTAAAGGCTACATTTCATTAAGCTTTAAAATCCAAAATGGAAAGCATCTAAAAATATATTGTTTGCTTGTTTAATTTTTTAATTTATATCTGACTTGAAACCAAATAATTACATTTTACTTTAGAAAATGAGATCCCCACCGCTCAGCACAGCTCCATTTACTCGGATGTTTCCATAGAGAGAGAAGGAAGACAGTGACCACTGGCTTGTGAACCCGTTCACTCAGAAGTCACTGCCTGTATGCGTTTGGGACACAGTCAAAGTCTGGCCTCAGATCTAGATACACTGTCATAGGGCTACCTGTGTTCAGAGCACAAATGTGCCACACTTCATGGCCGGCTTTGAGGGACACAGAGCCCAGTGTGACAATCTGGCTTTGGATTTATTAAATGGTGCATTTGTTTTCTTCCTTTAAGCCCCACTCGTCGGATGGTGTTGAGTATCTACTATGCACCAGCACTGAAACAGACACGGGGTCCCCAGTGCACCACAATGCACGTATGTCCTGGCCTCACGGCCACGCGTTTCTTCCTGCTTCCACACCAAAAGAATGCATCAGCGGGGCTCAGAACGGGACAGTGAGCCCAGCATTCCTGGGAGGGGGCTGGAGTGGCATCTGCGGGGAGAGAAGGAAGAGCTGTGTGCTGCTGGCCAGGACACCCTGCCGCCTGTGGGGCCCTCATGGCAGCCTGCAGGACTGGCCACGTTCTTTAGTGCTTTTTCTGTCTTGCTGTGAATTTAAAAAGAAAAAACAATGCATCTTTTTTTATGCTCTTCTCTTCAAGTCCTGAGTATCACAAAAAGTCCCTGACTCCCCACTTCAGATGAGGAGGTTAAGTGCTGATGAAGAGTGAGGTATTATCTTTGAGAAACAAGAAAATCCATGCTAAGAAAGTGAAGGTAATTGTTGCTGTCTGAGCATTCTTTTAATATTTTTTTCTTCTAATGGACGACTTAATATGCATTGCTTAGATCCTGCAAAGTTAGTTAAAAGAGCAAAAAAATTCATCCAGTTGTGTGGCTATGATAAGGTTAAGTTTTAATATTTCTCCTATACCTTCTGTGGGGAATAGATTCTGCTGTCTAGTCAACATCTTGACATATGAAATACATTTTTGAATAATTTAAATGTGGAAAAATGACAAATCACGGTGAACAAAATCGAGTTCAGTTTTCAGAAGGCAGACTTCTACATCTCTGCATTTCCAGTGCGGGATCTGTCTCTCTGTCGAACTCTCTGCTGGGTCATGAGGGTCAAACCAGAACTCAGCCCATCTGGACGAGCAAAGCCACGGAAGAGGCTCCAGCCGGTCTGTTCGGCTCTCCTCGTTCATAAACCATCTCTTAATCTTCTTTTTTTCTTTTGCAGACTGTAAACCAAAAGTGCTTTTGTCTTTTGCTAAATCAAATGTCACAAGGACACACAGATGGGAGTGGGGAGCAAAGCCGTGTGCAGGCGGCTCTTCACCTGAGCTCACTCCGTGGGCGTCCGGAGACCGACCACATTGCTCCTCTGTCCTTGGTTAACGGGTGTCGGGGGCTCAGCCCCGCAGTCAAAGCTTCGGTTTGCCGAGGGTGTTTTCCCTTTGCAGGGGTGGGTATTTCGAATGTGCACACACAGCGGCAGGACACATACTTTAGATCACAACAGGATTAGCCAAAGGCGGCATCTTCACCCAGACGAAGCTTTGGAGTGGGGAGGTCTCCTCGCAGCCAGCCCTCATCCTCCATTCAAATCTGGTGCCGAGTTTATATTATGAATAAAAGGACCTAAGTTGCTTTTTCTAAAACTGCTAATAGCTTGTGTTTAAAACATTCCGTTTTTCAGCAGTTATATTTACTATTTTTATACTACACAATAGTCTAATTATTTGCTGTTGGCCAACAAATCATCTCAGAGTATGCATCTGTTTTAAGATAAACAGGAACAACAGACTTCCTGGTACTTTTAAGCACAAATGTTGCAGAACACAGAGGCTGGGCAGGTTTCCACTGATTACTGTACTGACAAATAATCTTTGGAAATTTTGAGCTTATAATCATGGCCAAATTGCTTAATTCATATGCAACATCGCTAAAGGAATTCAGTTTGGGGATTTATTTCCATTTAAATATTTAAAATTTGTTCTTTAATGTAGCTTCTTCTCCAGCCCCATAAAATTAACCAAATCACAGAATGATTTCTGAAAATAAGGTGGTAACAAAATCTGAGATTTAAAAACACAATTTCATTGTTAAAAATTCAGCGCTGTAATTGTGCCTGCTTTGTGCAATAAGATGCATTTCTTCTTTTCCAATCTTTTTTTCTCTTTAATAAGTTTTCCAACATTTCATTTGGCTTGATCTTATTTTTAATATTTTTTACCCTTTCTCTCTAAAGAAAAAAAAAGGGCGAGTGGATGTCGTGATGGGTGCAGTTATGTTGAATAATCGGATGGGAGGACGTGCCAGGCGATCTCCAGCCCCTGGGAGCCGGACGCCCACGCCTCCCTCTGCCTCGTTCTCACAGACACATTTGTGAGGTGATTAACTCAGGAATTCACGCTGCTCAAAGTAACTACAGTGGTGAGTGTTTTGACCGTTTTGATGTAGAAATCTAGGAAAACACCAGAAAAATCAGGGGCAGAGGCCCGAAATCCCTGGCAGGCTTTGGGCAGGTAATAAACACACGGCAGGCTATAAAAGCAGGTGATTTAAAGGAAGGCAAGTGTTTCAGCACAGCTGGTATTTTAAAATCTGACATTATTTTCAGTATTTATTTTAAATCTCAATGCTTAAATTGATTTAAGAAGGTCAAAGAATATGCTCCACTTTCCCTCTCACATGTAGAGAATCAGGATGACCCTCAAAAATAAAGAAAGGAAGAATTGCCATTCGTCGGCTTTGAAAAGAGGAAGAAAGTCACGTGCACCGTCCACCGAGGAATGAATGACACCCTGATTCTGAGCATCAAGGAAGCAGAAATGGGAAATAAAATCGATGCTGTATGTGAATTTTTTCCAGACAAGTTTGTCCCAGAACCAGGTCCTAACCCAGTCCCTTTGAGGCTGGCGGGCTTTACTGACCGCGGCTGCAGAAGCGCCTCGCGTTTCCTGGCTGTACTGTATGTAAACTGAGGTGTGCATTCTTACCGCTTGTCAAAACGATCCTGAAATCCCATTTTCCTTTAATAAAGTAGAGTTTTGTCCTCCAGATGTATGCTTGAATAAGATGTCATACTCTGTTTTTGTTCCGGATTGCACCCTGCTGATGTTCCCAGGCAGCAAGAAAATTACCTTATTGAAACATATTGCTGGGAGTGACTACGGTGCCAAATTTTGCATTGGTATTACACACATGACATATTCAGAGACCTTTGAGTAAGACTATGAATATCAAGTGATTGAAAAGATTATACAGGCTCGGGTTTTTTTCTTGGGGTATAAAAGGTTGTGGTTCTGGATGAGTGTCTTTCAGATCAATATAATTATGTCATAAAAACATGTCACAAAAGAGTTTACTTCACAGCCTTTCACACTTGCCTGCCCTCACACCGCTCGGTATTCTGTGTGGAGTTGCCTCTGGTAGTGGCAATCGTCCTGTGGGGGTACGTGTTTGCAATTCCTGGTTTCCCGTGCACACGCAGGCCTTCTGGATTCCGTCTATCGTCCAGTGAATAATTCCTGGCATCCAGGACTCAGTGGAGGTGTGGAGATGCCACCCCCCACCTCACACACACACACACACACACACACACACACACACACACACACACAAAGGGAATATGTGGAAGTGTGGCTTACTGCTGTTTGAATAATCCTGAGGCTGCTAAAACTGTAGGTGAGAGGCTGAAAGAGAGGGTTGAGAGAGCTGGCTGTGGACTCTCTCTTCCCCTAGATTGACTTGGCCACACATATGCTGATGTGAGACCCCAGGGTCGTTCCCCTCCTCCAACCAAACCCTCAAGGCCAGTCCCGGCATCCTCCCCTGACAACATAGAGTTGCGTTGATCCCTGCTTCTGGTTCTGAAGAAGAGGCCTGTGAGCCACAGTGCCAGGAGTGAGTGTCCAGCGGGAAGGGGACACCAGGGAGAGGGGACCCTTGGAAGCAGCAAACAGGAGTTGGACAAGACTCACACTAATTTGTTCCTCTGGTCACTGACTACAGGTGCTCATTAGCCAAGGTCTCTAGTTAAAATGAGATCATCTCATATTGGAAGTCATTCAATTCGTCAGTGGACATCGAGCTCATGAACTCAAAAGTCTATTTTCTGGGCAAATATCTTGGCTTTTTTGCAGGGAAAACGGGGAGGGGTGACATTTTCACCTCAAGACAGAATGATTTTTCTCTTAAAAGAACACAAACGCACAAACGCAAGCTGTCCTCCAACAATTTCCAGCTTCTTGGTCCATCTGAGTGGCACCCATCATATTCATTACTTAAAGAAGGAAGTGAAATATTTAGAACCAGAAGTGTCAGACCCAAACAGGGACTGCACTTCCTGCCCAGCCGCCACCTCGGTTTGGCAGCCACCCTCCTTCAGAACCCTCCTACTGTTGATTTCTAAACTGCCCCATGCTCAGAAATATGAAGGGACAGAGAACCTTCCAGAACTGGAACTCTCCTCACTTTCCAGAGGCAATTGAAACCCCAAATCATAGCTCTTGCACTTTGCCTCTTTTTGAAGAAGGTTTTCTTTCACTTTCTCTCTTTCTATTATGTCTCTCTGTCTTTGTTCTCCTATTTCTATCTCATTTGTTCCCTTTTTTCATTGTTTTTTGGTCACCAGGACTTGACTTCTCTGCCTCTCCTTCAGTGACCATTGTGAAGAGTGATGGGTGGTCAGCAGGGCCACTGTGTCTGGGAGAGGTACAGGAAACCCAGCCTCAGCCAAGCAGGCAGGACAGCACCTGCCATTTCAATGATGAGCAAAGAATTTTCCTTTTAGGAAAACAACCAGAATATTATTTAGATGCTCTGTGTTGCTTTTGTTCAACGCTTCGTTACTCCGTTAAACTAACCCACTAGAAAGGAAAGCTGTGATGAACACTGGACTGTTCCAAACACCCTAGTTCACCACCCAGCAATGGTCTTCTCCTGAGGCATCTTCCGGAACACGCCCTTCCTGTACATTGGTGGAAACATCATCCTCCTCTCCAGCAAGTCTTCACGTGGCATGAAACGCTCTTCCTCAGGACTCTTGCGTCACAATCTGTTCTGGTCACTTTTGCTCAAGCAGCTGTGAGCACGGGTGGTTTGAGGCCAGAGAGCAAAAGCTTGCTGGCACCCGGGCTCCCTGGACGCCAGAATGCCCACGTGTGCGTGAAGTTCGGCCCTCCACATAAACATCTTGACAATAGCATTCCCTTTCTCAGCACATGATTTTACGTATCCTGATTGAAATGATAGAGGAGCAAAGGCTGAACACAACTGTGTAGCTCATTCATTGCAACATCGAGGGTCCACGTTGCCACCAGTGCGGAAATCCCTCCCCTCATAAAAGTGGATCCCTTCTTTGCCTTTCCGTCTTAGAAATGTGTACATCACGCAGGATTATCTGCTCCCTGTGTTTATTATTCCATTCTGATCACTTGATGGAAATGAAAGTCCTCTCCATTACTTCCTCTGTTTCTAAGTGATGAGTGCATTTCCTGGTGATTTTATTACATCGGTGTTTATAAAGGTAAATCTTTCCAGCAGATTCACTCCCCCAGAGGATGGATGTGTCCATCAGGGCCTTGCACGCGAGCCTGGCGGGGATAGAGATGGTATCGTCCGCTCGCTTCCTCCTCCGGTGAGTGTTGACTTGGGTTCAGTGCCCATATAGACATGGCAGGCATCATCTGTCCAGGTCTGGACCCTGACCCAGCCGGAGGCTGGGAGTCCTGTGTGCCCTGCACAGTTCTGCGTACTCAGTGCTCTCACCCTCTCCTTTACTTTTGTGGGTGATTTTTCCTCCCAACCCTGTGTGTGTTTCTCACTGTGTGATTAAACGTCCAGAACAGCGTTTATCCTCCCCTTCTGCAATATCCGGACTCACAGAAACCCGTCTCAGGGCACGGGCGTTTTAACAAATGCTCCTTGTGTCTGTGCTTTTAAAGTCACCCCTGCTCTTAACAGCTGCTTCGGCACCCCCTCTTCCCCTACGGTTGGGTCATAAATCACAGTGCCAGGCCAGCCCCTCTGTTTTGCTTCTGACTTGTGCTACAAGACGGTCATGAAGACACTCCACGCAGGTACTTCCCCAGCTTTCCCTTCCCTAGAAATGCGGCTTCGGAGATTTCAGCACTGGCGCGGGCCTGCTGTCACACTCCTGGAGCTGGCTTTGTGAACACTGCACACAGCTTTCAGAGTTGGTGGGGTCTTTCGCCATCAGTGGAAACAGGACGTGGTGCAGGTCACGGGTGCCAGCCCGAAATGTGAAGAGGGCGGTGTTGCTCAGATCAAGAGGGTCTCACACGTGCTGCTGGGGAGGGAGTGAGTGGGGAGGACCACCACGGAGAGCTTAGAGCTGCACATAGGGCTCGGGTGGGTGTCAGGGCGAGATTTCTGAGATAATAAGTCTCATTACACCTCCGAGGTTGGCTACCCAGAAACCCAGCTACCTTACGGGGGTAAATATAATGTAAAGAGGAGAGGAGGCTAGTGCGGGGAAACGAAGGCTGCAGCTGTTTCCCAGCACAAATGGTCCTGCGAGGGCCCCCGCAGCCTCCTTCCAGAACGCGGCCGCTCTCCCGGGGACGGAAGGAAAGTTCAAGCACCGGGGCCCTCGCTGTGGGAGACCAGTCACATGGGCGGCATCATGAAATTTTACTGCAAAATATCCTTTTTTTCTTATTTGAAAAGACAAATTATTAGCATTTTTAAACAATTTCAATATGTTTAATGGCTGAAAGTTAAGCTCAAACTGTTCCGCTTACTGAATAAAGTGCTAGGTCTGTAAACAGGAATCTTAAGTTACCCCAAGAGTACACTCATTTTAAATTTTACTTGAAAGCGGGATGTACGTTTATTACAATTTCAAACAAAATGCTAATGCCATTAAACAAATGAGGTTTAGGCAAATTAACTGCATTTTAATATTCTGAAAGCCTATGATATAGGACATTGTGTTACGAAACATTGGCTAGAAGTATCAGTTGCAAGGGGATTTTCATTGCTGTGAATCTCAGGAGAATATTTGTAATTAGTATCATTTGCCTAATACTTCAGGTTAATTAGAATATTTAATTGAATAGCTGTAATCTTCAGAGATGACTATATTATGATCAAATTAGCACCATCCCCACGCACGCTGATCACAGGGCGGCAGCCTGCCTCACTTCTGCTAGCTATTCAGCCCTCTGGAGCGTTCAGCAACATAAGAAAAAATCTGTTTCTTACACTTTTGAATTTTAATGATCCATTTGAACTCTGCCATCAACATTTAATTATTCTAGGAAAAAAAAAGTCCCAACCATGACTCCCATATGGCATGTTGGCAAATACTCTTGCCCACAGTGGCGCCTGCACCTCTCCCTGGCAGCTCTGAGAAGAGATTTAACACAGCCTTTTTTCCCCCTGAATGCAAGGCCTTCTTTTTTAATAGTGTTTGCAAATACAGACCAGATGAAGCCTCACAGAAGAGGTTACTAGGATACTATTGAAGCGCTATTAGGAACAGATGAATTGAGTTTTAGAATGCGACAATGGGTTTAATCCTGTCATGTCTCTACTGGACTTTCTGTACGGTGTCCAGAAGGTCTGGGGAGTCAGGTGCCTGTTTGGCTAAACCCCGTTAGCCGGAAATATCATATTTTTTTAAGACATGGAGGGGGGCAGCATTGGGGAGGTGTTTATATAAAAATCTTCATCCTGACTTGAGAGGTAGGGTCTGGACCCTCTTAAGTGGTAGGATTTCACCATATACACACGTCTTTCATATACACACGTCTGTACATGTCGGCATCCTGTACCCTCCAAACGGTTTGAGAATTAAAGGATCATCGTGGAGTGATTCAAGAGCTGTGGAAATATATTTATGGCAGCAACTACAGTTTGTCAAAAACTCGGACTCAGTCCCAGTGACTTCGGTAGCCTATGGCTATCTTATGAGCACGTCATGAAATCCCGTGAAGGTGAAGCTTCCCCGGCTTGGATGTGTGGATGCAGAGACATTTCAGAGCCCCAGGAACTGCTTTCCCCAAGGACCAGGGCTCGGAAGTTCAGCTCCACGCAATAAGCCAAAAAAGGTTCAGAAGGAAATATGATTTAAATGTTGGGGAAGTGTCCCATGACATAGAGCCCCATTAGATTTCAGCCCTTTCAAATGGCTCACAGTGTAAGCACTAAGCCCCTTCACAGGGAAGGGGGCTTGCAGGGAAACTGGGAATGAGCAGGTGAAGGAGGGATGGAATCAGCTGATATTTAACAAAACAATTTGTTTGCGTGACTATTATTAGTTTTCTTCCTAGATAATCTTTTTCATCCTTTTTGCAAGAACTATATATCTTCAGAGAATTCCAGAAGACACCAAGCACACACACACACAAACACACACACACAAAGGTGAGCTTTTAAAAATAGAGATAATATTTTGCTTTAAAATTAACAGAAGAGCTGAAATTGAGAATTGATTTTAGCGGTGCTGGTAAATACCAGTGAGAGGAGTTAACCATGGGGAAATGTCACCTAGAGATTTGTGTCATGATTTGCTAACAAGAGTTAGAATAGCTGCTTATGGTTCATGGCACTGGCAAAATGCAGTTTTATTGGCACATGAATGGTTGGCAATATGATAAATATGAACAGTAGTGGTCACTAATAGTGAGTAACATATTTACCCCAATTCTTGAAGGTGTTCTTCATTGATAATAGATATTATGGAGGGAAAAAAAGTACTAGCTGTAAAAGCTGGAACGTCTTGAAGGGAAGAGGATGAATGAGACAGCATGAGTCAGAGAAAATCATCCAGGAGTGTGAAGAGCCTTAATTTGAATAGAGGCGGAATAAGCTTTTCGTAGCGAGAGGAATCTCTGCTGTGTGTGGGTCACTGCTGGTGTAGCCGGCTGAGGACCCAGAATTAAAGGAGTGGCACTTCCACTCAGACACTGATTACCACCAATTTTATTCGTAAATCTCTTCCAAATAATGATTTAAAATCCATTCTTAAGCAGCCATTTAAATGCACCTTGAGAATACATTCTAATGGCTTAATGTGCTGCATAATTGAAGCTTTCTTGTATGAAATCTTGAAAAATTATTGACTACAGAAATCGTTCATGCCATGACAGAACGGAGTCTTGCATGATCTATAAATTTGAGCTTAAAATTGTTGTGTGCAAAACCAGTTCTACTTTTTGTGAGCTAGTGTTATATTTATATAGATATTTCAAAGTATTCATAGGTATATTTTAAATTTTTTTCCACTCCTGAAATTTGGTGAGCATCTGCTGAAACCCATTACAGGCAATAGCTAATCTTGAGTAGCGACGCGGTGATGTACTGTCTTCTCAGTGGAGGTGCCCCCCACACATGCAAAATTCTTCCAGAATTAAAAAATCTGCTCCACTAATTGTGGAACAAATTCTCCACAACCCTCTTTGAGAATCCAGCTCTAAGTATTCTCCCATCTATTAAACAGATGGCAGATAAGATTGTAAACATATTTGCTTCATATTGAATAGATAGTTTCTGGCATAATACTAATTAACAAATTAAATGACTGACTTTCTGCATCACATTAGAGTTAAAACCACTTTGTAAGTTTGTCTTGGGTAGTTATTTACTTTGACAATAGCATGCAGTGAAACACTGTTAAATGTTTTCCCAGGAACATTATGCATTGAGCAGTTTTCTTTTTTAAAACTCCATATTTTATTATAATTCATTTGACTTTCATTACAGTCACTCATTACAAAATGTATGTGCATTTAATCCATCTCCGAGGGCTGCATATTTTCACATCCCATTCGCGATCATTGTGATTATGTCTTTCGTCTAGGCAAGGATGCGTGGAACAAGGCATTGCCTATTCTCGCTCCTCATATTTTAGGTGGGAGTATGCAGGAAAGAGACTCCTAATGTACTGTAGTGGCAGCGAAGCTGTTGAGGAATGCTTCTGTTTAACTCATTTGGAAAGATAGCGTCTTGCTGTTCTGCAGCTTTGTGGATGCGAGTGACATCAGTCCAAGCCGATTAGACAAGGCTGCTGCTTGTTATTCAGAAACACCTGAAAAGGCTTAGCTAATTGCTGTTCATTCTGGGCCCTAATGAGCTCATCTACAAAATGAGAGTAAAAATTTACCCCCTCTTGTCATGGGAAGCACCTTGATTGTCAAATTTAAAAATGCGTGGGAGAGGACTTTGGGAAGTGGATGTGTGGTTAGGGGCCCAGTAACATTAGATGATTGTACCACCTAGAGGTCTGCACTCCAGAGTGGAAAGAGTGGGGAGGAAGAAATGGGGCAAATTATCTAGAATAATCTACACACCTCAGTGCCCCTGTATTTTGTGGGAAATGAATTTCAGCCTGAATTATCCAGGAATTCAGGTTTCTTACCTCCATGTAGATAGTTTATATGCTTAGCCATAAAGAATATTTCTCTTTCTTTTTTTGGCACACTTTATAATAATTTAAAAAACAAACATTCATTTACAGAAAATAACCTGAGAAGTCCACATCTGGAGATAACTGCAAACGAGGGGCAAACCTGAGCAGAAACATTCGGGCAGAAAGTCCCAGGACAGGGGCCGCACTCACCATTACCCAAGTCACCCTTCTGGGCAGACTTGGCAAAGATTCACATTCAACCCGTTAAATCACCAGGTTGTTGATCAGCAGTAGGCTACCTCAATAAATGAGGTGCACACAACATGGGGCAAAAATAATTTGTTATATGATCAGCAAAATGTGGCTTCACACACGATGACCAGAGACCTTCAGTATAACCACAGCATTCACGAGGGCAAGTAAAGGTATCTCTCTCTGGAAGTCAGTGGTATCATTCAAGGCAGAATTTCCAGCAGTCTGTAAACAAGTGGAAATTGATGATGAATAGTTGGCTCAAGCAGAAAAGCAAACCCCAAATTATCTCATCTTCCTAACTTGTTCAAATTTCTGAAAGCAAGCAAAAAGATTCTACCCTCAGGTAATTCAAGGCAACACCCACCGTCCTGCGTTCCTGGAACCCAGATTCAACATCTGATATGCATTCGTATTTCCACTTTATGCTGCAGGTGTAGTGTGAAGAGTGGATCATATGAGCTTTGGGAATATTCTCAATCGAAGGTTGTTTTTCTTCCTGCTCTGTGTATGCCTCACTTGGTATGATGAAGCTGTGCTGGTTCAAGGGCTTCTTTCAGATGGCACCTTTGTAGACTGGAGAAAAATGGAAGCAATCCACCCAATGCATCACCTATACTTCAAGATCATGTGTATGAAACAACGTAAAAGCACCTTTCAATGGAAAGTATTATTATTATTATTTGAGACTGAGTCTCACTCTGTCACCCAGGCTGGAGTGCAATCGCATGATCTTGGCTCACTGCAACCTCTGCCTCCCAGGTTCCTCTTGCCTCAGCCTCCTAAGTAGCTGAGATTACAGGCACATGCCACCACACCTGGCTAATTTTTGTATTTTTAGTAGAGACGGGGTTTTCCTATGCTGGCCAGGTTGGTCTTGAACTCCTGACTTCAGGTGATCTGCCCGCCTTGGCCTCCCAAAGTGCTGAGATTACAGGCGTAAGCCACTGCACCCTGTCATGGAAATTATGATTGAATTATTTACATCTCATTATTCTTCTTTTCAATGCCAAATATTTTTGGAAAATATGCTATGTAAGTGATTACTTCAAAGAATAGACTGTCACATACTGAGATGAATATGGTCTCCCCATCTTTTGGACAATTTTTTAGAAAGTGGGACACACTGTCCTGATTAGAACCCAGAGGAAGGGGCAGCCAAGTTTGCGTAGCAGAAAGAGGAGAATATGCCAACGCATCTGACCTCAAGAGGGGGAAGCAGTCACTGTAGGCAGGACACCTGTGATTTGGAATTCCCTGTTCTCTCCACAGCAGCACATCAGTCTCTGTGGCATACATCATAATGTGGTGGAAAGAAAGGTTTTTATCTGAAACTTGGATTTGAGTCTCAGCTTTAATGGGTGAAGTTTGGTAATTCATTCAATAAACCTGACCTCAATATTCTGTACATGATGGAGAAGAGAATAAACGCTCTGCTTTCTTGGATAAAGTTATATATTGGAAAGTTCACCGTGTTTATCCATTTTTATCAATTAACAGTTTTTCTAATAAAATGTATCTTGAGTTTTGCTTTTTAAAAGGTGTATTTGTTAAAGGAACGCATTTGTAAATGTGTGCAACCAAAGTTCTGAGAGATGATGTAATTCCCCATGGAGAGTGGACATAGTGAGACACTCGGAGTTGCTCAGGTAGGGTGGGTCAGATCTCCGCAGGGCAGCCTCCGTTCTTAATTTCATGCTGAAGAGTGTGCTTACAGAACTGCATTAATTTCCTTTTAATGTTGTTTTCTCGTAAAGTATGAGCAGGAAATGTGTGATGGTTTTGTTTGTTTGTTTTTTCTTAGAGTGGGGGATTGCACAGCAAGGACCAAACCAGGAGTTTAAAAAATCAAGCTTGCAGGCTGGCGCTGCCCTGATGCATGGTGTGCTCTTGAGTGAGTTATTAGTTCTTCCGGGAAGACCCAGTTAATTTATTAAATGAGAGGCCTGAACTCTGAACTAGATGATTTTTAAGGTCCATTCAACATACATTTTACATTTAAGAAATTGGAAAAGGTCATTTTCACAAAGCGGTAATAAGAGTGTTGAATGACAGGCTAAGCATCTGTGTCCATCCTGGATGTATTTGATTTCCTCTCTTGGACAAGTCAAGTATGCCTGTTGTAAGAAGCATTTAACTTCCTAGGGGTAAGAAGCCCATTTTTATTTAAATATGGTATAGGAAAAATGTGATTTCCCCAAGTGATCCTAGCTTTTCACACTTTATCCATTCTTTTCCTTTTGATAAAATCCACAGGAAAGATCTCAAATTCCCACATTGATGCAATCAGAAAATAAAATGCTAAAATATTAAATCCACAAAGTAAAAAGTCAATGCACATAAAATCAAAAATTATATTTATGAACACAAGTTGTTTTGGCAAATAAACCATCTTTGATTAGCCAAGTCAAATATCCATCTTTATCTATCTATCTATCCATCCATCTATCTAGGTATCCATCCATCCATCTATCACCAATCTGTCTCTCTGTGTTGCAGTCCATGCCCCAAGCAATCAGAATATCTGAATTTATATTATTTCCAATAATTGTCTCAGCTTTATTTTAAGCACAATATGAAATATGAAAAGTCTGATACTTTGGCAAATGAAAAAACAAATGCAAACTTAGAAAAAAAAATTAGCTTTGAATCAAACACAGTGTTCCTACATGCGGACCATCAGTGGTGTCCTATATACATTTATTTATCAAGAATTCCTGAAAGCAAAAAAAAATTCGGTAATAGGATTACCAATACTAATAATATTTTCAATGATTCTCTAGCAATTTATAATGAAAATGATAAAACAAAGATTTATTAATTATTAGAGGTTAGAGTTGTCTTTCAAATAATATTGCACTTGCATGGGCAAGCGTTTAGGTTTATTTATGTTTTTGGTGGTTGTTGTTTTAACTAAAACAGTTTCTTCAGGATATCGAAGTGTGCTTAGAAGCCTACTTAATCTTCAAAAAATGATGAGGCAGATAACATGCTACCTTTGGGGAAATAATTGACAGCTAATCAAAACTTTGAGGGAAAAACTCAAGTAAAATATGTCTATCAACTTAACAAGTGATTTGTTCTACCCACAACAAGCTCTACACTTCCTACGTGGCATCAGTATGAAAATATCAGACGTCAGGTTTGAATATGTTATTAAAGATGACACTTAGGGACCCTAGACTTGTAAAAATGATTCACAATGCCTTTTAATTTAAAATTTATTTCCACGAAATCAGGGAAGATCTAAAATCTAAGTGAAATAAGAATGGGAGTGAACAATTCCTCATATTTATAGAGAGGAGGAAAGAGACATAATAATCCACAAATAGTCATCATTTTAATGATGGAATGACTGCTTTTGGACATTGAAGAGAGCAATATAATGATTATTGTATTGATTATTCCATAAAAATTTAAATAAGTCAAACTAAAATATAAATATATGATAAAAATTTAATTTGATAAAAAACTTTAATAATATAGAGATGTATAAAAATTAGATAATTTGGTTGTTTAGGTTGTTTGGGGATATTTGTTTGTTTAGGCTTGAAATAACTACCATTTTTCTGAGATCTACCCAGTAAACCAGATTGATTTAGCTTTACTCAAAACTGATTTAGCCAAGTCAGTTTCAATCATGGACTAAATAATCCTTTTGTTCTTAATTATCTTCTGCAATTTTCTGTAAGTCCATAATCTTTGTGTATTAAAAAACTGTACTTAAATTTTAAAAGAATGGAAACAACTGATCTCTTTAGTAAACTGATCTCTTTAGTAAAAAGTCAGTTCAGCCTCCCAGGCTTTCAGGTTTGGGATGCAATGCATGGTTATGCAGTTTGCACATTGCAACCCCGGCCGGGGTATGACTCACATGACGGCCTGTGGCGATGGCCCTTGAGGGTTGTTGAGACAAGGCCTGTGGTGCATGCTCACTCGCCCGTGAGGCTGATGATACAGGAGACATGAGACATTGAGACTCTTCATGGGTGCAGACACACAAGGAAGTAGCACAATGCCTTCTGCAGCCAGGCGACCAAACAGCTTCATGGCCCCTGAATTGCCTCCCTCAGGCACTTCCCCCAGGAGAGGATGCCCATCTGCTGCCCTCGATACTTGTCCCACCCATTGCAGCCTGCCTTGGTTTTTACTTTCTCCCATTCGCACCCTTACGCCCGCCTCACACCCCCCAGTGCCACCATTGACAGTGAGGGGCGGGAGAAGGAGTCCTGAATTGGAATGTGCAGAGATCACATGGAAGGAGAGGGAGCAAGAGAGTGGGGAGGCTCCAGGCTCTTTTTGGCAGCAGCTCACAATGGAACTAATACAACGAGAGTTCACTCATTACCTTAGGGACAGCACCAATCCATTCATGAGGGATCCATCCCATGGGCCAAAGACATCCTACTAGGTTCCAACTCCAATATTAGGGCTCACATTTCAACATGAGATTTGGAGGGTCTGCATCAATGTCTTTTGAGGTTCCTTTCAGTGAAGATGTGCTAAAATTTTATTGCTTTACAGATTACCATCTCAAAATCGAATGTAGAAATTATATAATAATAACCAAAAGCAACTGAGTCAATTTTGTGTAGGTCATTATTCATTTACATGAGTTCATTTTATTTATTCTTGAATAATTTGGTAACATGTCCATGGTACATGGGGCCTCATAGTGTATAAGAGAGGTAGGCTCTAGATCCAGGTCAGCTTGGTGCTGAAGTCTGCTCTCTTAACCAGTCTGTATGTTGCCTTGTGGGAGTGTTTGGGCAGTTGACTGTGATAGTAAAAGCTGGTTTTATTTGGGATTGCTACACAAATATGTCAGGACTGACTGCCCATCAGTGATGGAATGCTGCAAAGCCAGGCCAAGATCTGGGAAGATGCCAGAGAAGAAGGAAGCAGGGGATTGGGGTAAGCAGGTTGTATGGGTCCATTCTCATGCTGCTATGAAGAACTGCCTGATATTAGATAATTTACAAAGGAAGGAGGTTTAATTGACACACAGTTCTGCATGGCTGGAGAGACCTCAGGAAACTTACAATCATGGCAGAAGGCGAAGGGGAAGCAAGGCATCTTCACAAGGTGGCAGGAAGCAGCAGTGCCAAGCAATGGGGGAAGAGCACCCTGTAAAACCATTAGATCTCGTGGGAACTCTCTCGCTATCACTAGAACAGCATGGGAGAAACTGCTCTCAAGATTCAATTACCTGTACCTGGTTTCTCCCTTGAGGCGATTCAAGATGGGATTTGGGTGGGGATACAAAGCCTAACCATATTGCAGGTACTTGGAATCTTCTCTGAGACCCAGAGAAGTGTCACTCACTGCATAGGCCTGGGCAGACCCTTGTCTTTCTGACTCAAGCAACTGATTGTTATCTTGTCAATCCAAGTTCTCTCAACAGGTTTAGCTCATAGTGAACTTCTATTTGGAGGAGAAAGAAATTTCTCCACTCACAGACCTTGATTAACCCCCCATGAACAACTTACTGTAGCTTCTCATTTTCTCAAGTGTCAAGAAAAGGAAAGATTGGAATTTGGCCCAGATTTCCAAAAATTTTATTATGACCAACTTTGGATGATGAATTGTTTAAAATTTTCAGAGGACAAATGCCAAAATACAATAATAAGTGAAGGTTGCAGCGCCAAAGAAATGTGGTATTTGTAAAGGCTTAGCTGGCATTTGATCTCTAAATAATAAAAGAAATGGTGCCATCATCATGGGAGTGAAACTTCCACTTGAAAACTGTAGGCTGTGACAAATTTAACTTTTCTTATCCATGCTCTTTATTTCCCATTTGCCAAATGACCTTTATTTTAAATAATTATGATTTTATGCAATAGTTAACATTTAAATATTAAAGTAATAACTTATTACTTTAAAAAACAATAGTATCATTATCATCTTCACCATAATCTCCTTATCACTATAAAAATAGTCATAAGTGAGGCAGTCACCCCAAATTTTCTTTTCATGCAACCATACTGTGTTCATTCTGAAAGAAACTGGAAGCATATCTAGTTCAGACATCTCATGATTAAAACTATAAATAATTTTTAAACGTTTTTTCTGAGTACGATTTAACATATAAGAATGGAAGCATTATTTATTTAATGACTACACATGTTTCAATTTGTTCCTGTGATTTGAGGTTGTTTAAATTTATTGAATGTAACTGATCTTATAATAATGATCTATACACCTACTCAGCTAGCTAAGTATAATTCCATATATTTAACTCTGTGTGTAGGTATGAGCACTTCTTTAAAATAGATTACTGACACTGGAATTAATATGGAAACATGCAAGAATGCTGTTAAGATGGGTGTATTAGTCCGTTCTCATACTGCTGTGAATAGATACCTAAGACTGAGTATACAAAAAAAGAGGTTTAATGGACTTACAGTTCCACATGGCTGGGGAGGCCTCACAATCATGGTGGAAGGTAAAAGAGAAGCAAAGTCACACGTTACATGGTGACAGACAAGACAGCCTGTGCAGGGGAACTCCCCTTTATAAAACCATCGAATCTCATGAGACTTAGTATCAGAAGAACAGCATGGGAAAGACCAACCCCTATGATTCAATTACCTCCCACGGGTCCCTCTCACATCACATAGGGATTATAGAAGGTACAATTCAAACGAGATTTGGGTGGGGACACAGCCAAGCCATGTCACTGGGCTGGGTTTGGTTCATACCCACTAGTTACTGCCGGATATTGCCTAAGTTTTATGTAGTATTAGACACATGGACAAAAATCAGAATGTCTACTTTAATAAGTGGACAGATCTAAAAAAAAAATTTAAAAATGAGTCCTATGTAATTGTTGCAAACATTTCCAGAATTCCTATAACAAACACTTTCTATAAATCAGCATCCAGGGTGCTCCGTGGTAAACTGGTGGAGCGTGGGGACCTGATGCTGCACAGTTGAGTATCAGCTGTGAGGGGCTCCCATTTTCTCTTACGGTGTTGGGAGACATGACTGTCTTTCCTAGCTTGGTTTTCCTTCAAGTGGTAATATGGCCTGTGAGACGCAAAAACTGCTACACCACCCATAGTCAGGAGCAGTGAGAAGCATGAGAAACTAGGGGTCAGGTGGATGCAGGTGTGGAAATCAGAAGCTGTGAGTAGTCCGAACTTCTTATCTACAGTGGCTTTGTCAGTTACTGTATGTTATGAGTCTGTAGCTCTTTATTTACAATATTATTAGTTGCTAATGCTTGATTTTTTTGCAATAATCTTTTTGGAACCCAGAATTTTTAAAAGCACATATGTAATTTAAAAATCCAGTGCTTGGCTCACACCTGTAATCCCAGTACTTTGGGAGAGCGAGCAGGGTGGATTATCTGAAGTCAAGAATTTGAGACCAGCCTGGCCAACCTATTGAAACCCTGTCTCTACTAAAAATACAAAAAAAATAGCTGGGCGTGGTGGCAGGCACCTGTAATCCCAGCTACTTGGGAGGCTGAGGGAAGAGAATCACTTGAACCCTGGAAGCAGAGGTTGCTGTGAGCCAAGATTGTGCCACTGCACTCCAGCCTGGGTGACAGAGCGAGACTCCATCTCAAAAAATAAATAAATAAATAAATAAATAAATAAATAAATAAATAAATAAAATAAAATAAAATAAAAATAAAAACCAGTGCTGACTTTCCAGTTTTCAAGAAATGCTATGATACATGTAATTTGCACAAAATATTTAACATAATTTACCATCTCCTATGGAGGCAACAGTGATACTTTCTTCACGCAAATCTGAAAACACAAATCTACTGAAACACTCTTAACCATCTTTCAAAAAAGCTAATTGTATAGGAAATAACTTGTGCCCAAAGGTAATGATTTACCCTATGCATCTGTGGACAGGATCTTTATATATTATTCTATGTAGTGTGACTTTCCTTTCACATGAAATGATATTCTACTAAGTTAATTTCAGGCATTTTTAGTCCCTTTCTTGTATACATGAAAGTGGAGCCACAGTTGCTGGCTGGTTACAAAATCAACCTGCAAAGTCACCAGTGTTGTTATTGGTTTAAACAGAAAAAACAGTTGTTATCTTCAATAATGATCAACACGTTTATCCAATGCCTTTATTTTCTTTAATCCAAAACTTTAACTTCATCCTATTAAAAGTGAATGATGTGATGTTATTGTTAATGCTACAAATTTTGACAAAATTTTAACATTGATTATAAAATTATTTGCTTGGTGGTGATAATAAAAATGCAAATCTTGATGAAATGGGATTGTGGCAAAAACAGTATTCTTACTAAATTATGAAATATTTGAAGCATTAATGTGTATAAAATGGGTTGTGCCTGCATAATTCATGGTTGTGTTCACAGAAGGTAAGGTATTCTACTAATGGAAAGAGAAGTTATGGCTGTAAAAATTTAATGATATTTTATATTGTACAGAATAACTGAACTATAAATATTTTATAAAGAAATTAACATTAGATATAAAATAATATTTCAGCATAATAGTATAGAACAACTGTATGCACTTCCTATCATCGGACAGGGTGCTTGTTTGATCATTAAATGCTCTTCTGTATGTCAACCAAAGTGTCCTGAAATGATTTCAACTATTTAAAAAATAATTCCTCTAAACTATATTATATCTTGCGCAAAATTATTTAGAAATAGTTAATAAGACAATTTAACCAAAACTTTTCCAAAAACTTCAGCTCTTGAGCCACACTATTGCCTGGCTCCCAACTCACCTACTCCAAACAAACAAGCAACTTGTAAAGAAGTCATAGAAACATATCCCCAAAAAGCAAGGCAGAAGGCGAACAAATTAAATGCTGAGAACTCAAAGAGTGTAGAAGATTTAATTCTGAAATTAAGTAATTGCATTCGGAATAAATCAACTTTTAATAAATGCCTTCTGCTGCATTTTCTGTAATAGTTAGATTCAGTTATACTCTGGGAAGAAATGAAATTCTAATGGCCTGTAATTGTACATCATCCAAATTTGGCAGAATTTACAAAGGAGTCATAGAACCTTAATTTCAGAGCTTTTATTATGTTTCATTATGTTTATTTTTTATTTTTCCTCCTGAATAGAAAGGGAAAGGCAGTAGCTGAGAAAATAGAGGCTTAAATATGTGTATATTTCAATATGAAAACATAAAATGGAGAATATCATTCATATAAGAGATTTTTTTCTGAACCTGTCACGCATCTCAGTATTTACAAAGAAACTCTCTTCTCAAAAAAAGGTTGTTGAAAAAAAGCAATTGAAAATGTCAATAATTTCAAATTTATTAGTTGTAAAATTCAATCTTTGAAGAATGATTAAGAGATATTATATAAACATTCAAAGTAATAAGAAGTTTTAAAAACATTTTCAGAATAATAAGAAGACTGGTAAAAAGACAGAGATGCCTTAGAAATGGATGGCAGTCATGGGCCTGTCATGATTCCATATGTAGTCATACCACTTAGGCTTATTTCATGTAGAAATAATTAATATGTAGAACAATTTTGTACATTTTGCTATAATGTATACAGATATATGTAGTTTATATGTTTCAAAAGCTATTTTAGTCTTAACACAGTTTTTGAATTGAATTATGTTACAAGTTTATCCATGAAATTAAACCAAATAAATAAACACTTTAATGATGTAACTTGTTATTTTCATCCTTTCCTTTTACTCTGAAAAATATTGCTGATTGCATGATAAATTTCATGGTCTTATACCTTTATACCATACCCTGTTGCAGCAATATGTTTAAAAGAAAGCACCCAGACTTGCGTGTTCAATTGGCATCTAGAGAGAAGCAAGAGACATTGCTTCTATCCTGACCATAAGGATAGCCTGGACAAGCTATAAACCCATCAGTGGGCTGAAGGTGCATACTTCGTGGACTTAAGTCTAGAAATTAGCCAGTCATTTCCAAGCAAGGAGAGAGCCTCAGCTCCTTCCACTTTTTGTGGAGCACCATATCGAAGGATTACGGAGAAACCAGTGGACTTTTAAACGGCTTTTGTTGGCTGTGTGTAGGCTAGAATGACAGTTCAAAATCCCAAGTCATCCTGAGTTACCTGCTTTCCAAAGGCGGGAGGAGTGCAGCAGAGACAGCTAAGCACAGGCGAGACAGCCAGGAACAGGACTGCAAGGAAAAGCAAACTCCCAGCAACCAACCACAACACAGCCTGTAAAGGAGAAAAAGGCCTCCTGTGATGCAGAAAGACGCACCAGGACTTAAGAACAGAGACGCATTTATAGCTCGCCAATACTTAGAGCTCAAGGCTTACAGAAGGTAAATACCTGCCCTTTCCTCCAAAACGTCTGAAGTCACTGTTGATCAAAATCCAACTAGAGCTACAGCAAAGGAAAATGCCCGGTTTAACTGCAGATTGGGTGAACATGTGCCCCACATTATCAGCCTGGCAGGAAAAGGGCATGCCACTTTCTAGGAAAATATTATTTATTTCAGTCTCTTCTGTTGTTTTATACACAATGTCTGGGACACAGTAAGAAATAAAAAGAAACAAGAAAAAGCAAGAAAATGTCACCCATGGTAAAGAGAGGAAGCAGTCAATAGAAGACGGAGAAGTCCAGGTATAGTATTATAAGTCATGAGCTTTAAAATTACTATGATATAGTGGAAAAGTTGGACAACATGAGTGAAAAGATAGAGAAGTTTACCAGGGAGATCAAAATGATCTCCCTACTAATCTTTAAAAAAAATAAAAAGGAAACCTGAAGATGAGGCAATACAAAGGATCCACACTAAATCACAAATAATAATAATAACAATGGCAAAAACAGTGACAACAAGATTGAGACTTGAGATTTGTGAGGCAGTATCACCTTAACATACACATAGTTGGAGATTCAGAAGAAAAAGAGTGGATAGAGCAGGAAAAAATCTATGAAAAGATAATGGCTATGATTTTTGAATATTGATGAAACAAATCAACCCAGTGATCCAGAAAATACATGAAACTCAATAAAAAAATACAAATAAAGAAACCTATATCTGGGAAGACCATATTCAAACTGCTGAAAACCCAAGATAAATTAAAAATCTGAAAAGCAAAATAAACAATAATACAAAAGAAAACTGATTTTCAACCACAAAAATAAATGGAAGCAAGAAGATAATAGTTGATAATAGTTTGACAATTTTAAATGCTGAAAGACTAAAAATAAAGTAAAAAGAAAATTTACAAACCAAAATTCTACATCCATCAAAATGTTCTTCACAAAATAATTTTTTCAGGTGAAAGAAAATTGAGTTAATAGCCTGCAGACCTTCCTTACAAGAAATGGTAACATAAGTTCTTCAGACTGAAAAGAAATCACGCCAAACCTATAAGAAGAAACAGAACAAGAATGATAAATGTATTATTGTTCCTTTTACTTTCTTAATTTCTTTAAAAGACACATGATTCTTTAAAACAAAATTTGATGCCATATTGTGGGATTATTATATATTAACAAAAGAACAAAGGACATTGCAAAGTTTTACATCGTATATGAAGCAGCACAATGATAAGCCCATATATAGGAAGAAGGAAAAGAAGCATGTTGTAATCTATAGAAAAATTAATAGAAAAGTCATGTAAAGGCTTGTAGCTCAAAATTCAACATAAGAATTAAATAAAAGAGACTACTAAAAATATTCAATTATATTTCTACCAAAAAAAAGGGCAGGAAAAAAATGAAACAAACAAATACAAAGAGAGATGGCATGAATAGAAAACAAACATCAATATAAAAGCCTAAACTTTCCCACATTAAATGTATATAAACTAAATAATGAAATTAAAAGGCAGAGAATTGTGCCCAGGTGAACTCACCTAGTTCTGAATTTACTCTTGAGAGGAAGATGTGAAACCAACTCTAAGTCAGAAGCTGACTATGTAACTGTGAGCTCTCCAGATTAACTTCTGTACTTACAACAATGATTATTAAAATAAGAGGAATAAAATGTGCTCATTTGAAGCTTCATATATATCTATATATAATTATTACTTTTTATATATATTTTTATTATACTTTAAGTTCTAGGGTACATGTGCACAACGTGCAGGTTTGTTACACATGTATGCATGTGCCATGTTGGTGTGCTGCACCCATTAACTCATCATTTACATTAGGTATATCTCCTAATGTTATCCCTCCCCTCTCCCCCCACCCCACAACAGGCCCCGGTGTGTGATGTTGCCCTTCCTGTGTCCAAGTGTTCTCATTGTTCAATTCCTACCTGTGAGTGAGAACATGCGGTGTTTGACTTTTTGTCCTTGTGATAGTTTGCTGAGAATGATGGTTTCCAGCTTCATCCATGTAAACTCAACAGTTACAGCAGCAACTGTTTAGAAAGTAGTCCTACGAGCAGTTATTTTAAAGAAGGAAAGTGCACAGAATTGCAGCCACATAGAGATAAGGAAAGCAAGCATACTAAAAGATAGCTTGTTATTAGTTCCAGTTTCTCTACAGCTAATGTGCCTCCTCATTGCCTGCAGCCATGATGGACTGCTCCCTGGGCCCTGCCATGAGTAAGCCACGGTACCTTCCTCTTCACAACATTCTTGCTATCAGAGTCTCGCACCTGTAGGCTCTACAAGTCTATCACCTCCAAGTCTCACTTTAGATGTTCTTTCATGTGGGAAGTAATTTTTTCACCCTAATATTTGGGTTGGATCCATTTCTAAAGTCCATCATGACCCCCGTCATTTCTCTGTCATTGTTCCCATCATGTGGATTTTTCCTACTATATCTAATTTCCTACCATTTAATAGGAATCAATGGAATTCACTAGAAATTAATATCTATAGGAAAGGAAATCCCTGTCTCTCTCTCTGTCCACACACATCTCTCTTCTTTAAAACTTACATGAAACATAAGACACAGTACCTATCCCGTGAGGAGAACTCAACAAATGTTGGACAAATAATTGGTAGAGTAGAAAATATTATCAATATACATAATGGAAATAATTTATTAATATTTGTAGGAAAATAAGGAAGAACTCTTACAGAATTCAAAATAAATGAAAGACACATACAAGTTAAATGTTAAAAGAAAGCATAAAAAAATAGAGGAAAATCTGGGTGATTAGTTATGTGGCAATACATGAGAGTGGGCTTTTTTTTCCTTTATACTTACAGTTTGTTTAAGTATAGTTTTACTCATTACAATTTTTCTAGCTTTCACAGTTAGCTCTGTCGTCCACCTCATATCATTTGTATATGTGTGAAGAAGGGGAAGGCTTGATTGTTTTCCAATATCCAGTTCTTCAAGCACCAATTATTGAGGTTTTAAAAAAGTTTCACCTCTGATTTGCAGTGGAGCCTTTGCTATAAATCAGGTAGCTGTACTCATGTGGGTTTTCTGACTCTATTCTAATTCCACTGGCATATTGTTTTCTCATAGGCCAATACCAAGCTGCCTTACCTACCAGAAATTTCGTTAATTTATGCAATTTCATGGAGTCACTTGTCTTGTTTTTCCTTATGAATACTACCTAAGTAATTCTTTGGTGCTGCATTTGTCTATAAATTTAGAATCAGTCTGTCCATTGCACAAAAAATACTGGAATATTGATTCATATTGTATTTAATGTATATCCAATTTGTAAAAAAAAGACATCTTAAAAATGTTGCTTATTAAAATTCTGAACATAGAATAGCCTCTATCTTTTAAGTCATCCTTAATTTCACTCAACAATGTTTTGGAGTTTCTAGTGTAGACATTTTCAAAACTTTGGTTATATTTATTCTAAGTACTTCTTTTTTTAAATTACATTATACATAATAGTGTTTTTTCATTTTCTTTTATTTTTAAATGTTGGTAATATAGAGACACTTAACTGATTTTGGATATTGATTTCGTATTCAGGAAACTTTTAACTTATCATTTCTAAGTGTTTTTTATGGTTCTTTAAGTTTCTAGATACACAGTTACGACCACTTAGGAGAAAGATGGTTTTATGTCTTTTGTTCCAGTGTTAACATCTTTTCCCTTTCTCTTTCTGTTTCTTTGTTACTGTGCTGGGGTATCTACTACAACATTGAGCCTCAAACCCAATGGTGGATGCTCCAGTCCTCCTCCTGATCTCAGAGTGAAGGCATCCAGTATTTCACCAGAAACTGGATTACAGCTACAGCTTTTTTGTAGCTGTCATTCATCAGTTTGGGGAAGTACTTTTCTATTTCCAGCTTCTGAGAGTTTATCATGAACAAGTGTTGAATTTTATCAAATGACTTTGGGCATCTAACAAGATGACTATATAGCTTATTTTCATCCCTTTAATGGAATAATTTACACTGGCTCATTTTAAAAGTAAATAAATGAAAAACAAAGTTGTAGAACTCACTGTTGCCAAATTCAAGACTTACTAGATAGACACATTAATCAGGACAGTGTAATGAATGGTATAGTTGTAGATAAAAGACCAACAGAATAAAATGGATATTCATGACACATCATCAATGGCTTTTCGGCAAATGTGCCAAGATGACTCAAAGGGGAAATGAAAGTCTTTGGGGACAATTAGACACATCGACAATCAGTTTAAACCACTGCATCTCTTCCTATACAAAAATTAACTTCTGGTAGGTCCAAACACAAAAGGTAGAACCAGAAACTTGAGATTGGCAAATATTTCTTAGAAGAAAACAAGCAATAATCATAAAAGGGGAAAAAAGGAAACATTAGATTTTATTAAAATACATCATTAAGAAAATGAATAAACAGGTTACAGATTGTAAAAAAAATTGCAAGCCAAATATTTAATCCAACATACTTTTATTGAGAATATATAAAAACTCTTAAATCAAAAATAGGAATACTCAATTAAAAAATACGTAACAAAAATATATCACAAAAGGAGATATAAGAATGTCCACTAGGTTTATGGGAAATATAAAGGAGATACTATTTCACACTTAGTAGAATGGCAAAAAAAATATCAATAAAAACCAGAAAACCCAGACACATCTAATTTTGGAGAGGATGTGTGTTATGGATTGATGCCCTAACTCCTGAGAATGCAATTGTATTAGGAGGTAGTGCCTTCAAGAAGGTAATAAGGTAAAATAAAGTCATCGGGATGGGTCTTAATCCAGCATGACTGCTGTCTTTGTAGGGAAAGAGCACAGAGAAAAGGCCACAGAAAGACACAGCAAGAAGATGGCCATCTACAAGCCAAGGAGAGGCCTCAGGAGAAAGTAACCCTCATGACACCTTGGCCTTGGACTCCCAGCCTCCAGGTTGGGATAAAATCAATGTTGGCTGTTTTAAGCCACAGAGTCCATGTCTTTCATTATGGCAACCTGAAACAACCAATACCTTGGGGAACAACTGGAACTATTGTGCATTGTTGGGGGAGTTAAAACAGCATAGTCCCCTGAAGACCCAGTGGCAGCTGTGTTTAAAGTTAAACATCCACTCTGTCTCAGCAATTCCACTGTGAGGAAATGCACTTATCCAACGGAAGCGAGCGCCCCGTCCCAACAATGACATGGGAAATGGTGAATCGACACAGGCTCTTGATGCATGGGGTGTATAGGAAAGCGGCACACTCAACAACTCAACAGTGGAATGAAAGCTGGAAGAATGGGGAGTGCAAAAAACGGAAGAAATAAAAGTCCATGTATCAGATGAATTTGCTCTGACTAGAGGGAACATACAGAAATAAACCTAAGCACAGACTGATATTTTCTAACTGGATGATGTCTTTCAGCCCCTCTGATTCCCCCCCTCCAATTACGTTTATATTTGCCAGAAATACAAAAATTGCTAGGAATGGCTATACTAGTGAAAGTTGTGATAAACTACAGTTTGTTTTGCCAAGGACGCTACTACTAGTGACATCAATTGACATTTGGGAGTGTTGCCCAGGCTGGTCTGGAACTCCTGAGCTCATGCCATCCACCTGCCTGGGCCTCTCAAAATGCTGGGATCACAGGCCTGAGCCACCACGCCCAGACGATTGCTTTATTCATTGTTGAATCCCACTACCTTATACGTAATAGTGCTCATAAAGGTTTAATCTACCTGCTGTGATTCCACGGATCCTCACTCATTCCACCATTGAGAGATTAAGGAAAACACAAAGAACAATGTGCCAGGAACAGGACCAAGCCAGGAATCCAGGTTTCCTAGGTCGGGGCGCTGCTCTAAGACTGTGGGCAAATCAGTTAACCTCTTGGTCTCCGGAGTTTAAGCATAATGAGATTTCCTCAGGGGAATCCACTGTCCCTTCTGGTGAAGCCTCGGGTTCTTACAGGGTTTATCTTGTTCCTCATCTTAAGGAGAAAGAAACTATTTCCAGATAAAGAGAAAAAGCTAGTTTGAGTTGTTACAGGTCTCCTACCTTAGTCATACTCACTGTAGACATTTATGTAAAACTGCATCTCAGATTTGCACCCAGAATGCCGAAACACCTTAAAAAATTTCACCTGGAATTTTTAAATAGCACATCACTGAAGTGGAAATCGCAGAGGCCGTGTAACCGTTACCTACTGGCTTCTAAATCTCACATCTCTGATCTTTTGAAAGAAGCACATGAAACGTACAATAAGTGCTTTATTGCATAACCTCTCTGCCTCCTCCACGTTCCAACTTCAGAGGAGGCCTCTGCTGCTTACAGCAGCTTGAGTCTTGGAGACTTGATGGAGAGAGCCCAGGCTTCCCTAGATGGGAGCAGCTGTCTTGATTTTGCCTGTATTTGTGTGTGAGGTTCAGATGAGCCTCCTCTCCACTGCTGTCACCACCATATTGATCGCCAGATCGTCTCCCTGGACACCAGGTGGCCCCGTGCGCTGTCCCCGGCCCAGAGGGCTCCAGGGGTAGGAAGGCCACCGAGCAGCAGGGGCCCAGGGCTGGGGCGTGAGAGCACGTGCCGTCCGGGCATCTCAGGCCCTGGACTGTGGCGAGGATCAATGCACCAGCGGGAGCCTGCGTTTTATCTGTAATGTTTTTGAACATAAGTAGGAGTAAGGGCAGATTGAGGAGGAAAAAGGCGTTCTTGGGCTGCACTAGGGAGAATCATACTTGGGAAGCTAAGGGCTCAATTACGGCTCATTGTTCGTTGACAGCCTTTCCTCCCTTCCCCTCCCTTCACCTCCTTCTCTTCCTGACCTCCTTTGCCCTGGGACCTGTAACACCAAGGAGAATATTGCTGAAAGTCAATCACACATTTTCACATCATAAATGCAGCTGACCAGGAGACGTCCAGTGGCTTTGCAGCCCCACCATGAATGATGAGCAATTCCTGGAACGTTATCTGAGATGCTCTGGTTTGCGAAAACAACACAGTGTGCTCTGAAATCAAAACAGCATCGCCCCCGCATAAAGAGAGTAGGCGCCAGAGTGAGGGTGGGGGTGGGTGTGTGTTTAATCCGATTCTGCACATCTGTCTTGACACAGTTGGACTCCTTCACAAAAGTCACCCTAACTACCTTAACATATGTAGAACCAAATTAAAATTACTTTATCAATCTTGCATTTTCAGCTTTCCCGTCTTTGGGGTTATTTTCCATCCATGTGTTTCATTATTTCAGTAAAGTCATCTCATCTCCCCGAGAGAAATCAAACAGTAGAAGGCAAGTTACATGGCGGAGCTGCGGTGGGGGTGGAGGAGAGGGAAAGAGAATGTATAATTTATAAGCATTTCAGGTTTTTATGCACATTCTCTTCTTAATGTTCTGCGATATTTTTGTAGTCAACCATTTTTTCTTTATCTTTTCTCAAATAATATATTTTCCCTGAATTTGTTTCTTTCAATAAATTTCTTTTTGAGTTAAGATGGGATTTTGGAGTAGGGTGTAAAAAAGAATCTCTCTTTAAACATTTAACATTATCTTTCAAAGCAGGGACACACCCCTAAAGTGATTTTGTGACATTTTCTGTTCAGGTGCTTTTGCAACGTCTCCTTGGAATGGTCGGCTCCAGTCCATTCTGCTTCTGTTGAGCCACAGCAGGTGAATCCAGGCAAAATGGGAAGAAAAGGGCGCAAGCAAAGAACGCCAGAGGACGGCTGCGCCTGGAAGCATAAAACACAAAAGGCACAGAAATGAAAAGGGGTGCCCCACTAGAATGTGGGTGCAAACTCACAGGAGTCATTTCACTGTGTCTTAAGCAGCTTATCCTTTAGGATACAGACGTTCATCACTGTCTTTCTTAGTCTTTCCCATTGTTCAGGCTCACGTGAGGGTCATTTTATTCCAACAGTCCCTTTCATCACATCAGGACACTACGTGGAGTGCAATCGAGGCATAAATAAATCAAATGCAAAGGTTTGTCGCTGCATGGGCACGGGCCCCTCATGACCAACACCCTGAATCCAACGCATGGATTTGATTCATCATCTGACATTTGAGTTTTCTTATCTTTCAGTGTAGATATTAAGATGCTCAAAAAATGTGATTGCTAGCTGGCTATAATTAACCCCTAATTAATAATAGGGAGCTAAATAATAATTTTTAAACTTTTCAAATTGAAAGAAGCAACAAGAAAGTACAAGTAAGAATAAATGCTTTTTCTCATAGAAACGTATTTTAATTTGGAACCCAATGACTTTCAAAACGTATTTTGTAAAGTTGCACTGCATGGCGTAATAAAAAGAAACTCCAAGTTCCTTTTATGTTAAGGGGATCACCCATCTCAGTTCACCCACGGAAGTCCAAATTGAGAGACACATGTTGGTAGATGTAGTGGTTGTTCATTTTCACTGCTGTGTTGTGTTCCATGAGCGAAAATGTCCCAGTTTCTTTATCTATAATCATGTGGGTCAACAGTTAAGCTTTTTCTTGTTTCATACAATTCAAGCAATACTACTATGTAGGCTACTGTACATGTGGAATGGTGTACCCGTGCAAATATTTCTCTGGGATACAAGGGCAGAAAATAAGTTAGAGGATCATGAGAAATAGGCTAGAATGTTTCCAGATTGTTTCCAAAGTGATTATTCCAAATGACACTCTCACCGGTAAAGCTTAAGTCTTCTCAAGGATCCATCCTCACCAACAAGTAGTATTGTCAGACTTTTTAACTTTTGCCAATCTGGTGGGTGCAAATGGCATCTCATTATTGTTTTAATTTGCATTTCTCAGATTACTAATGAGGTTAAGCATCTGTTCCTGTGTTTATTTGCCATATTTTTTCCTCTGCTGTGAACCTATTAGGTTGTTTGCCTTTTTATTACTGATTTGGAGAATTTTTAAAATATATTTTCATGATTAATTCTTCATTAGTTAAATTTTTTGCAAATCTCCACTCCCAGTATACAACTTATCTTCTCACTGTTTTCCTTGTGTAGTTTTGAGGCATAAAGTTTCTTAATTTAATTGAGTTGAATTTCTTATTTTGTTTTCTTGTTATTTTTTTGCTTTGAGATTTATGTTTTCTGTGCCTATTTTAATAAATGTTTCCACATGTGAAGTTTGTAAAGTTACTGTACTGATTTTTCTTGTGACAGTCTTAAACTTTTGTGATTCCTACAGATGTTCTCCATACACTAGAATTGATCAGTATGAAGTGTTCTGGAATAAAATTTTAATTTTTCCCGTGGATATCCAATTTTCCCACAACAAGTTTTAAATAGTCAATTTCTACCTAACTCCCTTGTGATTCTATCTCTCTTCCATGTTAAAGCACACTTTTCAAAGAGTTAAAAGCAATTTTTATGCAACTATATAGTCAGCGTTTGTCAAAAGTGCAGTAAGTCTTTAAAAAAATTTTTTTTAGAGACAGGGTCTCACTCTGTCACCCATGCTAGAGTGCAGTGGCACTATCACGGCTCACTGCAGCCTTAAACTCCTGGTCTCAAGTGATCCTCCTGTCTCAGCCTACCCAGTAGCTGGGACTACAGGCATGCACTACCAAGCCCGGCTAATTCTTTGTTGTTTCTTTTTTCTAGCAATGGGGTCTCACTGTGTTGCCCAGGCTGGTCTTGATTACAGGTGTGAGACACCACACCTCACAGAATGTAGTAAACCTTTGATGAGGAAGCCCATGAGATATCCAAGCTATAATTATTGACGCATAAATATTAAGTATAATTCCTAGTGTAAGATGGTTAAGTTAAATACAAAACTGGCTAGCATCTCACAGGCCAATTAAACCTTAACCTTTGAAGTTACCTTCTCTGCTGAACAGAAACTATTCACCTTCTCCCTGGACAACATCGCTTGCATTGTACTAATTTTCTGCAAGTACATGTCTCACTTTACAGGGCTTGGGGTTTGGGTCTTTATCAAGAAATGTGAGTCAAACTAAAATACGTTTTCCCAAGAGATTCCTGTGAGACGGTTGGTTAGATGACTCTGGACCAGTGGTTCTCAAACTTGAGCAAGCATGAGAATCACTTAGAGGCCTTGTTAAAACGCAGGTGCTGGGCGCCACCTCGAGTTTTGAGTTTCAGATTCAGGTATGAGGCCCAAGAATCTGCATTCCTTACCTGTTTCCAGGTGAGGCGGATGCTGCTGGCCGGATGCACATCCTGATAAGACTTTGTTAAGACCCAGAGCTATCCTTCCGTCTCATGTCCCACATTGAGGTAATATTTCTTAATATACACATCAAGTGTCCACACACGCATGAATCTCTGGTGTTTTACCCTCCGCTCCACTGATCTATGCCACAATGCCTGGTTACTACTGTTGTATTGTAAGTCTCGATACATGCCTAATGCATGAAATGCCCTCTTGTCTGTGTTGGCCAGTTTGCTGTAAGAGCGACTGGTTATCTGTGATTCTTTTTTCATATAGAGTTTAGAGTCACCTTGGTAATGCCCATAACAAACCTTATTGATATTGTGAGTGAGTAGCACTACAAATTTTGATATATTTGGTAGAAATTGGTATTTTTTCTTCAAAAATATTTCCATCTATAAATAAGACATATCCGTTCATTTACTTACCTGTTTGTTAAAGCCTTTTAATAAAGCTTTGTCAGTTTCTTTGCAACTTTTGCCCATTTTTTTTTAGTTTTATTCCTAGGTATTTTGTTTGGTTATATTAAAGAGTATCTTTTTATAAAGATCACATTGGAATATTTATTTTATTTTTATTTATTGTAAGAACTAGAATATTTAAACCTACTTCTAATTTTAACTTTTTGACTTTTTGTTTCTTTTTTACATAATATTCATTTGTTGCTTTCTTAATTTTTCTTTTTTTTAGTAAGGTGGAATTTATGCACTCTATTTTCTTTTAGGAGTAATGATAGAAAATTAATCATGCCTAACACGGTGAAACCCTGTCTCTACTAAAAATACAAAAAATTAGCCGGGTGTCGTGGCAGGCACCCATAGTCCCAGCTACTTGGGAGGCTGAGGCAGGAGAACGGTGTGAACCCAGGAGGCGGAGCTTGCAGTGAGCCGAGATTTCACCACTGCACGCCAGCCTGGGCTACAGAGTGAGACTCAGTCTCAAAAAAAAAAAGAAAAGAAAAGAAAGAAAATTGATCACGCATGTTTAACATTCCAAAACCTAAAGTTATTTTATTCCTTTTTAGAACAATATAAGAATTTTAGAATTTATTTGCTATTATTACATAAATTTTATGTCTATCAAGTTTTATAACCACCCAAATTAAACATTTATTATATATATATATATTTTTTTTTTTTTTTTTTTTTTTTTTTTTTTTTTTGAGACGGAGTCTCGCTCTGTCACCCAGGCTGGAGTACAGTGGCGCGATCTCGGCTCACTGCAAGCTCCGCCTCCTGGGTTCACGCCATTCTCCTGCCTCAGCCTCTCCTAGTAGCTGGGACTACAGGCGTCTGCCACCATGCCCGGCTAATTTTTTTGCATTTTTAGTAGAGACGGGGTTTCACCGTGGTCTCGATCTCCTAACCTCGTGATCCGCCCGCCTCGGCCTCCCAAAGTGCTGGGATTACAAGCGTGAGCCACCGCGCCCGGCCACATTTATTATTTTATATCACCAAAGTATATTTAAATGTGCACACATAATTACCATGTTTTAAAAACTCACTCCTTCTTATATTTGAGACATACCTTCAGTCTTCCTGAAGAACATTGTTACAATTTTCCTCCGTGAGGAATTGTTAATAGTAAACTGTGGCGGCTGGGCGCAGTGGCTCACGCCTGTAATCCCAGCACTTTGGGGGCCCGTGGAGTGTGGATCTCGAGACCAGCCTGGCCAACATAGTGAAACCCCGTCTCTACTAAAAATACAAAAAAAAAAAAAAAATTACCTGGACATGGTCCCAGTTACTTGGGAGGCTGAGACAAAGATAATGACTTGAACCTGGGAAGCGGAGGTTGCAGTGAGCGAAGATCGCACCACTGCACTCCAGCCCAGGTGACAGTGTGAGACTCTGTCTCAAAAAAAAGAAAAAAGTAGTAAACTGTCTTAAGTTTACAGGTGGGTGATAAATGCTTGATTTTATTATTTCTATAGAATGACGGTTCTACTGGTTAGAAAATTGTAGGTTGACAGTTTTTTTGTTTTGTTTTGTTTCTGTTTTTTTTTTTTTTTTTTAGCACTTTGAAGGCATCTGATTTCTCTCAGACTGTCTTTGGCATAATGCTGCATCACTATTGGTTTGTCTAGGTATGGATTTCTTTTTATTGATCCACTAGAGACACATGGGTTCTCCTAAATCTGAGGATTTTTGTTTTTTACCAATTCTGAAAATATTACTAGGCCTTATTACTTGGTACATTTTTATAAATTTTCTACAAGAACACTGATTAGAAATGATTAGTTAGCTCCATATCCTCTGCATCAATTAACATCTTATATATTCCCACCTTTCTACCTCTGTGCCATAGTTTGAGTGATTTCTCCACCTCTATATTCCAGTTCACTAATTCTCTCTCCAATTGGGTCTAATGCATTGTTTAATATATCTGCTGAGTTTTAAATTTCAAGTATTACATGATTTTGGCTTAATGTAAACTTGTATTGTTTTTAAAATACATCTGTTATTTGGGTATTTTCTTATTTCTTTGCCATACCTTTTACCAATACCCTCCATAGTTTTAAAAATTAATAGACTTCATCCTGTAGAATAGTTATAGGTGTACAAAAAATAATGAGCACAAAGTACAGAGTTCCCATATACATTCTCCCACAAACTATTTCCTCCTACTATTAACATCTTGTGATAGTGTGGTACAATTGTTGCAATAGATGAGCCAATACTGATACATTATTATTAACTAATGTCCATAATTTACATTACGGTTCAATCTTAGTGGTGTACATTCTATAGATTTGACAGTTATATAATGACATGCATCCCTTTTCACAATATCACACAGAATGAGTTCACTGTCCAAAAGATGCTCCATGCTTCAGCCGTTCATCCCTCCTTTCCTCACAAACCCTTGACAACCACTGACCTTTTTACTATCTCCATGTTTTGTCTTTTCCAGAATGTCATAGAGTTAGAATCATACAATGTGTGGTCTTTTTAGACTGAATTATTTCACTTAGCAATATGCATTTACCTCTCCTCCATGTCTTCTCACAGTCAAATGGCTCACTTAGATTTATCAATAAATGATATTCCATTCTCTGGATGTACCACAATTTGTTTATTCATTCACCTGCTGAAGAGCATCTTCGTTACTTCTAAGTTTTGGCAATTATAAATAAAGCCACCATAAGCATCTGTGTGCATATCCACGGACACAGAAACACGCATGGTTGTGAGCTTTCAACACTTTGGGGAAAATAACGTGGAGAGTGACTGCTGGATTGTTTGACAAGATCATTTTTATCTTTGTAATAAATGACTAAATTGTTTTCTAAAGTGGCTGTATCATTTTGCACTCCCACCAGCAATGAATGAGGGCTCCTCTGGCTCCATATCCTTGCAAGCATTTTACGTTGTTAGTGTTTTGGATTTTAGCCATTGTAATAGGTGTGTACTGGTATCTCATTGTAGTTTTAATTTGCATTTCCCTGAGGACATATGAGGCATAGCATCTTTTCATACACTTATTTGAAATTTGTGTCTCTTCTTTGGAGAGGTGTCTGTTCAGATCTTTTGCCCATTTTGCAATTGAGTTGTTCAGTTTCTTATTATTGAGTTTAAAGGGTTCTTTATATATTTTGGATAGCATTCCTTTATCATAGATATGCTTTGCAAAGATTATCTTCCCAATGTGACTAGTCTTTTCTTTCTCTTAACAGCATCTTTCACAGAACCTAACTTATAATTTTAATGAAGTTGACTTATCCATGTTTCCTTTCATGGATTACGTTTTTGGTGTTGTACCTAAAAAGTCATCACCAAACCCAAGGTCATCTGTTTTTTTCATATGTTGTCTTCTAGTTTTTCTGGGAGGGAAATATTCACTCTATATGTCTGGATTTTCCAGTATTGAGTACATATGAATATACACCATATATATATATATATATATATATATATATATATACACACACCCTGTATATATATATATATATATATATATACACCCTGTATATACACATATACACCCTGTATATATATATATATATACACCCTGTATATATATATATACACCCTGTATATATATATATACAGCCTGTACATATATATATATACACCCTGTATATATATATATATATATACACCCTGTATATATATATATACACCCTGTATATATATATATATATATACACCCTGTATATATATATATATATATACACCCTGTATATATATATATATATATACACCCTGTATATATATATATATATATACACCCTGTATATATATATATATATACACCCTGTATATATATATATATATATACACCCTGTATATATATATATATATACACCCTGTATATATATATATATACACCCTGTATATATATATATATACACCCTGTATATATATATATATACACCCTGTATATATATATATATACACACCCTGTATATATATATATATACACCC
Source organism: Symphalangus syndactylus (assembly GCF_028878055.3). Classification (NCBI taxonomy): domain Eukaryota; kingdom Metazoa; phylum Chordata; class Mammalia; order Primates; family Hylobatidae; genus Symphalangus; species Symphalangus syndactylus. Next base: position 8,693,118 of record NC_072423.2, on the reverse strand, counting down.
TGTATATATATATATATACACCCTGTATATATATATATATATATATATATACACCCTGTATATATATATGTATACACCCTGTATATATATATATATATACACACCCTGTATATATATATATATATATACACCCTGTATATATACCTACATCCATGATATATATATACACACATATATGTGTATATATACATATACATATACATATATACACATATGTATAGATCGATTCCATGTCCTTAGTATTGTAAATAGCACTGCAATGAACATGTGAGTGCATGTGTCTTATTGCTAGAATGATTTATTTTCCTCTGGGTATATATCCAGTAGTGGGATATCTGGGTCAAATGGTAGTTCTATTGTAAATTATTTGAAAACTCTCCAAACTGCTTTCCACAATGGCTGTACTAGGTTGCGTTCCCAATAACAGTATATAAGCATTCCACTCCATTTTTTTCTGCAGCCTTGCCAACATTTTCTTTGACTTTTTAATAATCACCTCTCTGGTAGGAAATGCTATCTCACTGTGGTTTTGATTTGCATTTCGCTGACGGTCAGTGATGTTGAGCATTTTTTCTTGTTTTTTGGCCTCATGTATGTTTTCTTTTGAAAACTGTTCATGTCCTTTACCCACTTTTTAATAGGGTATCTTTTATTGTTTATTTGCTTAAGTCCCTTATAGATGCTGGATATTGAACCTTTGTCAGATGCGTATTTTGCAGAAATTTCTCCTATTCTGCAGATTTTTTGTTTATTCTGTTGATAGTTTATTTTGCTGTGCAGAAACTCTTTAGTTTAATTAGATCTCACTTGTCAAGGTTTGTTTTTGTTGTAAGTCCTGTTTTTGAGGACTTAGACAAAAATTATTTGCCAAAGCCTATGTTGAGAAGGAAATTTCCTAGATTATCTTCTAGAATTTTTATAGTTTGAGGTATTACATTTGAGTCCTTAATCCGTCGTGAGTTAATTTTTGTATATAGTGAGAGACCGTTCCATTCTTCTGTATATGGCTAGCCAGCTATCCCTGCACCATTTATTGAATATGGAGTCATTTCCCCATTGCTTCTTTTTGTTAATTTTGTCAAAGATCAGATGGTTGTAGTGTGCAGGTTTATTTCTGCATTCCCTGTTCCATTCCACTGGTCTATAGGTCTGTTTTTGTCTCTGTACCGTTATGTTTTGCTTACTGTAGCCTTACAGTATAATTTGAAGTTGGACAATGTGATGTCTCTGGCTTTGTTCTTTCTGCTTTGGATTACTTTGTCTATTTGGGCTTTTTTGTGTTTCCAAATGAACTTTAGAATAGATTTTTATAATTCCGTGAAAAATGATGTTGATGTTTTGATTGAAATAGTGCTGAGTCTATAAATTGCTTTGGGAAGCATGACCATTTTAACTATATTGGTTCTTCCAATCCATGAGCATAAAATATTTTTCCATTTATTTGTGTTGTCTCTGATTTCTTTCAGCAGCATATCGTAGTTCTCCTTCTAGAGGACTTTCACCTCCTTGGTTAGATGAATTCCTAAGTATTTCATTTTCTTTGTGGCTATTGAAAATTGGATTGTGTTCTTGATTTGGTTATCAACTACAAAATTATTGATATATAAAATAGTATTAAATTAATATATAAAAATAGTATTAAATTAATATATGAAAATAGTATTAAAATTAAATAATACATTGATTTTATATCTTGAAAATTTACTGAGTTTATGTATGAGTTTCAGGAGCCTTTTGGCAAAGTCTTTAGGGTTTTCTGTGTATAGAATCATATCACTGGCAAAGACAGATAGTTTGACTTCTTTTCCTATTTGGATGCCTTTTATTTCTTTCTCTTGCCTAATCGTTCTGGTTAGGACTTCCAGTACTATGTTGAATAGTAGTGGTTAGAGTGGACATTCTTGTCTGGTTCCAGTTCTCAAGGGGACTGCTTCCAGCTTTTGCCCCTTCAGTATGATATTGGGCATGGGCGTGTCATTAATGGCTCTATTCAATTTCCTAACTTGATGGTATTTTGCTCAGGTTTTCATTTTCTTCCTGACAGCAAAAAGAACAAAGTCAGATGAATCACATTGCCCAGCTTCAAACTAAACCCTCACACCTTCAATGCCTAATACGTTCATGGTTTTTATCATTAAGGGATGTTGGATGTTATCAAAAGCTTTTTCTGTGTCTATTGAGATGATCACGTGATTTTTGTTTTTGATTCTGTTTATGTCATGAATCACATTCATGGACGTGCAGTCTTTCATCCCAGAAATAAAGCCAAATTGATCGTGGTGAATCAAGTTTTTGATGTGCTACTCGATAGGTTTGCTAGGATTTTGTTGAGGATTTTTGTAGCCATCTTCATCATAGTTACTGGTCCCAAGTTTTCTTTTTTCATTGTATTTCTGCCAGATTTTGGTATCAGGATGATGCTGGCTTCATAGAATGAAGGAGAAATTCATCCTCTTCAATTTTTGGGAGATGTTTCAGTAGGGTTGGTATCAATTCTTCTTTATGTGTCTGGTAGAATTTGGCTGTGAGTCCATCTGGCCCAGGGCTCTTTTTGGCTGGTAGGTTTTTTTAGCACTGATTCAGTTTCCTAATTTGCTGGTATTTTCTTCAGGTTTTCATTTTCTTCAAGGATTCAATCTTGGGAGGTTGTGTGTTTCTGGAAATTTATCTATTTCCTCTAGATTTTCTAGTTTGTGTGCATAGAGGTGCTTTTAATAGTCTGATAATCTTTTATATTTCTTTGGGATAGGTTACAATGTCATCTTTATCATTTCTGATTGTGCTTCTTTCTATCTTCTTTTTTTTCTTTGTTAATCTACCTACTGGTCTATCAGTCTTGTTTATTCTTTCAAATAATAAATTCTTAGGTTCATTCATCTTTTGTATGGACTTTTGGTTCTTAATGTCTTTCAGTTCTTCTCTGATTTTAATTATTTCCTTTCTTCTACTAGCTTTGGTGTTGTATTATCCTTTTTTTCTTAGTTTCTCTAGTTGTCATGTTAGATTGTTAATTTGAAATCTTTCTACCTTCTTGATGAAGACATTGACAGCTACAAATTTTCTTCTTAACGCTGCTTCAGCTACATCCCAAAAGCAAAGGTAAGTTATGTCCCTGTTTTCCTTAATTTTAAGAATTTATTTTATTTCTTAATTTTGTTGTTTGCTCAAGAGTTATTCAGAAGCAAGTTGTTCAATTTTCATATTTTTGTGTAGTTTTGAGAGATCTTCTTGGTACTGATATCTATTTATATTGCACTGTGTTCCAAGAGTGTGGTTGGTATGATTTAAATTTTTTTGAATGTATTGAGACTTGCTTTATGGCTGAGCTTGTGGTTGACCTTAGAATATGTTCTGTGTGCAGACAAAAAGAATGTAAAATTTGTGGTTGTTGAGTGGAGTACGCTATAGATCTCAATTAGGTCCATTTGTTCAAGTCTTGAGTTTAAGATTCCATATGAATTTTAGGATGGATTTTTCTGTTTCTTACAAAACTGCTACTGGGACTTTGATCGGGATTGCATTAAATCTGCAGATTGCTTTGGGTAGTACTGACAGCAATAGCAAATCTGTCAATCCATGAACACAGTAAATCTTGCCATTTATTTATATATTATTTATTTCTGCAACACTTTTTAGTTTTTACCATACAAGCGTTTTACCTCCTTGGTTGAGTTTATTCCTATTTTTTTATTTTGGATGCTATTATAAAATAATTTTTGTCTTATTTTCCTTTTTGTATCATACATTGTTAGCATATAGAAATGCAACAAATTTTTTGTGTTGATTTTATTGTATAACTTTGCTAATTTGGTCTATTGGTTCTAGCAAATTTCTGGAGTGTAGAATCTTTAGGGTTTTCCACACAGAATATCATATTGTCTGCAAATAGATGATTTTACTTCAAACCATAGCATTTTTTAATGTTGGAGGATTTATAGTCCATGTGAATTAATAATAATTAAGATTTTTAAATTGATATAAAGAAATATTTTTAAAAATTGATATAAAGAAATTTTGCCCTAACATTTGAATAATAAAGTGTTTTAAAACCAAGATTACAAACTATCTTTGAAGCAATAAATAGAAGGACATTTAATACCAAAACAGGTGAGAACCATAAAACCTGCAGAGCTTTGCTATTGATTACAAAGAAGCAAAACTGAATAGTCTGTTTATTCCTCATGGAAATACCTTAGGAGGTGATATTAATAAAAATTTTAAAAACTGAAATCAATAAAAATAAAAGATAAAATTAGTAAAATATATAGGAAAGTAAAATAGATAAAAGAAACGTTTTATGAAAGGTGTTCCTTTGATAAGGCCATCGACATAATTAAAATGTACATCAATGCAATTAAAAAGCAAATTGGCACCCTTAAAACACAGAGACAAGATTAAATATACAAATGTGTTAAAATAATCCGAAGCAGCAATTAGGTGTAACGCTAGGAAAATAACCAAAAAAAAAAAAAAAAAAAAGACCACACACAGAAAAGTACATAATAATCTGGCAAACTGCACGTTATAAACATGATTCAAGAAGAACTAGAAAATTTCAACAGACCAATTACAAAAATAGATTGAAAAAGTGTTTACAGATAGGCCTTTTAAAAAGGTAACATGTCAGATTGTTTCACATTTCTAGCAAATAACAGATAAATTGAATGTTATGTAAATTATTCAAGTAAATCCAAATAAATGAAATGCTTCCCGGATCATTTTATGAAGCCAGAACAAATTATTACCAAAACTTGATAAATCTGGACAATGAAAATTACAAAAAATTCTCAAATATTAATATAGTTCCAAAAATTAAAATAAAATATTAGTAAATAAAATCTAAAAATTTAAAGAATAATTCATTACAACCAAGTTAGATTTATTCCAGATATGTAGAAATGGTTAAAAATTATGAAATATAACAAAATAACTCATTGGCTCAATAAATAAAAGACTAAAATCTTCATATGAATTTTCAAAAATGATGCAAACATTTGATAAAATTAAAAATCAGTGCTGACTATGGGGAGTAAAAACTTTGGGAAAAATAGAAATTAGAGGAAACTATTTAAATATATGAAGTATGTTTAACAAGAGCCAATTGAATAAAGAAACTGTTCTAAATGTTGATTTGCTGAAGTCATTTACATTAAAATTAACAGCAGAAGAGGGATACCTCCCATTTGGAGGTTCCAGTTACTTCAATATAATAAAAATAAAAGATAATTACCTAAAACTATAATCATATCTACAGAAAATCCAAGATAATCTAATATTTTTAAAGTGACAAAAATTATTTGTTAAATCATTTATGATTATATACAGAAGTTGATATAGAAACACTGAAAATATGTACATATTATTAAATAACATTGATAATTAACATAAGAAAACAAAAAAGTTTAGAAATAAATGTAGTGATAACATTATCAAACGTGTACAAAGCCTCAGTGAAGAACCTGAAAGACACACAGTATACGTAAAAAATAAAATAAAATAAATACATTGAATCGCATGGATTTAATTTTTTTAACGTCACTTTCTGACTTGTTAAAGTGCAAAAATTAATAAAGTTCAAGCAATTTTAGCTAGATTCTCAAGTTTTAATTTAGCTGGAAAAAATTATCCTAGCCTTCACACAGAGGAATATGTATGTCTCAGGCTGTCAAGTGTACTTATGAAAAAGAAACAGCAGGCCAGGCGCGGTGGCTCACCCTTGTAATCCCAGCACTTTGGGAGGCCGAAGCAGGTGGATCAAGAGGTCAGGAATTCAAGACCAGCCTGACCACACGGTGAAACCCCGTCTCTACTAAAAATACAAAAAAAATTATCCCGGCATGGTGTGCTCACCTGTATTCCTAGCTACTCAGGAGGCTGAGGCAGGAGAATCCCTTGAACTTGACAGACAAAGGTTGCAGTGAGCCGAGATTGTGCAATTGCACTCCAGTCTGGGCGACAGAGCGAGACTCTGTCTCAAAAAATAAATAAAGAAAGAAAAAGAAAAAGAACCAGCAGAAATAACCTATCTGATCTGATGTTAAACTATCATAAAGCCACACTCATGAAGAGTCGAACCAGACACACAGGTCAGTGTAAGAAAATAGGTAAGCAGTTAAAACTAATGTTAATGGAAATTAAATATGTGACAAGAGAGATATTACCTGAAGTCAGAAGAAGTAGTCTATTTAAAAATTAGCAAAAATGAGTATGGATAAGGAAAAAAGTAATTTGAACATTTCCATCATGACATATAATTGTAAAATGCTGATAATTTATAAATCTAGATATTTACTGCAATATTCCTGTACTTGATATGTCAAAAACAAATGAAAAAATAATAAACAATGAAACAAAAACCTGGAAACAAAGTGAATACTTTTCCTTGGAGAAAAAAATAAACAGTACAGCCATCCTTTGGAATTTCATGCAGACACTAAAAGAAATAATGCAGCAGTCTACCAGTTGCTTTGGGAAGATAAGGATAGGTTAAAAAAATATGCAAACACATGTATAATATGGATCTAATTTTTTACAAAAGAATCAGTGACAATTGTTTTTGTTTGTGTGTGCACATTCTGATGTAAATATATACAAAGGCAAGTTACTAAGCATGCACCACAATTTAAGTCCAGAAGTGAAAAAGCTTGACTGGGGAACACAGTGGGGGGTGTACTTTATAGAACCAAAACCAAGACCACCATAGCTATCATCATGTCTGTACATGGTGTGTGGGTGTGTGTCATGAAAAGGTAGATGAAAATCTGTTCAAGAACCTGATAATGATAACAAGGATGGGAATTCAGATGGTTTTTACTTTTTCCTTACACAGTTCTGAAATTGTTGTAATCTATTACAACAGCATATATTTTAAAAACACTCTTAGTCTACGGTGGTTTTAGACTTACAGAAAAATTGTGAAGACAGTACAGAGATTTGCCACATAGCCCACATCCGGCTTCCTCTATGATTAACACCTTATCTTAGTATGATAAATCTGTTGTAGTTAATTAAGGAATCCAATGTGTTGTTATTAACTAAGGCCCACACTGTTCAGTACCTGCTGTTCTTTATGCCCTAGGACCCGTTACTGTTTGCTGTCATGTCTCCTTAGGCTTGTCTTGAATGTGGCAGCTTTTCAGACATATCTCTTTTATGTGTGTGGATTACAGAGCAGGTCTTTCGTAGAATAAGCCTTGATAGTGATTTCTCTGATTTTTTTCTCATGAGGAGGTTGGGGTTATGGGTTTGGGGAGGACCATGGAGGTAAAACACCATTCATGCCATACCATGTCCAGGTACACAGTCAACATGGCTTATTACTGTTGACCTTGACCTTGACCATCTGGCCGAGGGTGTGTCTGTCTGTCTTCTCCACTGAGAGTTACTCTTATTCTCCCCTTTCCATACTGTGCTCTTAAGGCAGAGTCACCACACGGTTAACACAGAACAAGGGAAGAGTTAGGCTCCAGCTCCTTGAGGAAGAAGTACCTACTTAAGAATTCTTCTGTATGGCAAAGTGATCTTTCCTCTCCATTTATATACTTATTTATTTAGATCGGTATGGACTCAAGGATATTAATTTGCACTCAATTATAATCTAATATAACTTTATTTATTTTTGCTCATATTATCCTGGTTTTGGACGTTAGGGGCATTTTCAGTTGCCTCTTCTGTCGCAATCATTATTTTTGCAGACTTTTTTTTTTCTAGCTCTGCAAGGTGCTCCAGGCTAACTTGTATATTTCATGCCCCAGGACTCGCCATTTACCCACAGAGGCCTGGTTGCTTTTATGTGAGAATGGTATGAGAAACTGAAATCATGTTCCAGATTGCTTGGGGGTTCCTTGCTACTGCATTCTTATTGCTTCTCGCCCTCTCAGCAGACACAGGGAGGAAACACCTGTGTGTACACTAACCTGTGCACATTCACAAACCCACAAATGTTTCTGGATGTACCTGTCCATATCAATGCTCACCCGAATCAGAATTCATGCTGATGTGTCCATCTGCAATTCATACCATATGGAGCATTCTAGACTCTGCTTGTCTGTAACCTCCTACTTCAACACTAAGAAACCTTGCTTTGCTGTTCCCCATCTGTTACTTCACTGATCAATTCCAGCAATCCCAGTATACGTCCATAGCGGTATCAGAAGTGTCAACCCACAGTTCCAAAGGAAGCAGCATTATCAACTAGAGCACAGCTTATGTGCACGTGTGCCTGCCCTGGGTTCCACAGATTCCACTCATGTCCACAGTTACTTACATCAGCATCTTCTTCTCCTATCCCTTTCAATTAGGTGGTTTCCTCTTTCTGTAATTTAGTTAAATTGTTTTTGTCATATTCTTAATTCTATCGTGGGATCCTAAACAATTTACATTTATTTGCATACCTTAATGCTCACCGCTTGTGTTGTAAAGTCGTCATAGGTTCTACAAATCATAGTGTCATTCCCCATTACAGTATCTTAGGGAATAGTTTCATTGCCCTAAACTATGCCCAGGGCTTCACCTAGTTAAGCCTCCCATGCTACCTTTTCTTCCCAGCAACCACCCATCTTTTGATAATTTCTATACTTGTGCCTATTCCAGAATGTCATATCATTGGAATCATGCGGTACATTTTCATGTCTTCAGATTGGCTTCCTTCACTTACCAGTATGCACAATATGAATTTGTGATACATGTCTGTCTTTTTGTGGCTTAAGAGCTCATTTTTCTTTATTGCAGGATTCTTTTCCATTGTGTGAATATGTCACTTTTTTATCCATTCACCTATCAAAGGACATCTTGTTTGATCCCATATTTTTACAATTATAAATGGCGCTGCTGTAACCATTTGCATTCAGGATTTTATTTCTGGATATAAAAACTTCAAAATAGTTGAGTAAATATCAGTGAGCACGATGTTGGGTCATATGGAAGATGACAGGTAGCTTCGTAAAACCTGCCAGCCTGTTTTTCAAAGTGTTTGGACCGTTTTGTCTTCCCATCAGCAATGAACAAAAGCTCTTGTTGCCCTAGGTCTTCACCAACACTTGCTATTGATCAGTTTGTTTTTTTAGTTCAGCTGTTTATATATGTATAGTGGCACATGATTGTTATTTTAATTTGCAATTTCCTAATGTCAAATGATCATCTTTTCATGTGCTTATTTGCCATATGTATATCTTCTTTTAGAGATGTGTATTCCAGTCTTTTGCCAATGTTTAAATTGTATTTGTATTCTTATTCCCAAGTTTTAAGGTTGTCATATATGCGAGTTCTTTATCAGATGTGTATTCTGAAAATATTTTCTCCCTATCTGCAGTGTCTATTTTGATTCTCTTAAAAATGTATTTGCTTAAGCAATGGCCAGATGTGGTGGCTCGTGCCTGTAATCCCAGCCCTTTGGGAGGCCAAGGTGGGCAGATCACCTGAGGTCAGGAGTTCAAGACCAGCCTGGTCAACATGGCAAAACCCCATGTCTTCTAAAAATATGAAAATTAGCCAGGCTTGGTGATGCATGCCTGTAATCCCAGCTACTTGGGAGGCTGAGGCAGAAAAATCACTGGAACCTGGGAGGTGGAGGTTGCAGTGATCCGAGATTACACCACTGCACTCCAGCCTGGGTGACAGAGCGAGACTCTGTCTCAAAACAATAAATAAATAAATGTATTTGCTTAAGAAGAAGTTTTGATTTTAGAAAATTCCAACATATCTGTAGAGTTAATTCGTGTGAAAAGTGTAATTTTTTTAATAGATGATGATCCTGATGGTATAGATGTCCAATTTTCCAGCACCATTTGTTGAAAACACTATCCTAACTTCATTGATCTGCCTATTTCTTCGTCAAAGATCAATTGTTTTAGTTGTGTGGCTCTGTTTCTGAGTTTTAAATTCTATTCCATTGATATATTTGTCTATTCTTTTGCAAACCCCATGCTGCTTTTATTACTGTAGCTTTATAGTAAGTCCTTACTATAATTGGGCTGTTCTCCAACTGTGTTCTTCATCAATATTGTGTGTCTTTTGTTTGGTGTATTTAGTCCATTCTCATTAAAGCCCATTACTGATATGAAATATAATTGGATTAATATCTACCATATCTGTAACTTTTTCTATTTGTATCATTAGTTCGTTCTTTTTCCCCTCATTTTCTGCTTTATCTGCTAACTGAGCATTTTATTTTTTTTTTAAATTTTCTCTCTTAGCTTATCAATTACATTTATTTATTTACAAAGTACTTAACTTAGAGTTTCCACTATACATTTTTAAACCAATCTAGGCCTACCCTCTGCTAACACGATGCCACCTCCTATGCAGTGCATGTACCTTTCAAGAGTATCCCAAGTCCTCTCTTCCATCCCCTATGATTCTGCAGTCATTTATTTGTTATAGTTACTTAAACATGGCTAATATTATTACTTTAACAGTCATCTTTTAGAACAGTTAACAGTAAAAACAATAAAGTTTTATTGTACCTTCATTTATTACCTTCTTAAATCTTGGCTGTGGGCTTCCCTAAATACTCCTACTTAGAGAAATTCCGCATCTTGCTGCTCTTCTGGAGGGAATCCGTGGCTATCATACTGGAGCCCTGTGGTGTGCAGCAAGGTGCGAAGGAGGATTCCATAACTTCAGGATCTTCACGAGCTCCTCCCTCCATCTCAGTCACACCCACTGAGGTGAGACAGAAAGGAAAGAGGGGGCTGAGATGAACTTTTCCTTCCTCCAAGTGGTTCAAATCTCTGGGTATATTCCACAAGGATTGCTCTTCCCCTCCTCTTGCCAGAGACACTAGAGCATCTTCCGCAGCTGGAGTTCCTAGAGATAAAACCCACAAAATTGTGGGCCCCCCTGAAGACTGTGGCCCCTCAGAATCTCTTACTCTGATGCTAGTTCATAACCAGCTCCAGCAACACATCAAAATTTCCATTTAAATCTCCCGCCAGTTTGAGGCAGCAGCTGTTTCTGCTCCAGGTAAGCAGGTCTCAGCTGTGACTCTGTGGCTTGGCCCCTCAGCACTTCAGCGTGGCAGTTTTCCCTCTGTCCCCAGTTCTCCGATATGTTTATAAAAGTTGTTGATTTTCTGTTTGATTTTTTCCCAGCACTGTCTTGTTACAGGAGAGCAGTAAAGACTTCTCTGATTTTAAATATTAGAGCTGAAACTGGAAGTTCCACATCTTCTTAGATAAAGAATAAAAGGAGTAAGCATTCATGAGGAAAACTGAAAACCCTACAGAGGGGATAAGTAGAATGTAATGAATTAAGTTCTTAGAAATGACCAAGAAGATGAAATCTAGGCAATGGGTTGAGGGATTAATTTTGTAAAATAAGAGAAAGGTTTCCTCATCAGGAAAGATTAACAAAGAAAGATAAATATAATGACAAGATTTGAGATATCTCATTTGGAATAGATTTGATATTTTCAATAAAGTAGAAATCAAGTAGTTTGGATTAAAGTGGATTTAGTAACTGGAGCAAAGTAGAAATTATTCTTAATAGAGGAATATAACAAAGAATGAATTAAAATGCTAATCTGCTTTGTCTGAATAAGCAGGGAGAGGCCACCCGATGTTAGGGGATGTGTTTTCACACTGACGTTCAGTGATCTCATCTCCTGACTTTCCCACATCGGCATTTAGAGGGAAGAAAGTGGATGGGTGCCTTCCCTTTGTGTGTGTCTGCATCCTAATCTCCCCTTTTTATGGGACGCCCTCCACATTGGATCGGGTTCAACCATAATGACCTCAATTTACCTTCACCTCTTGAAAGACCCTTCTAAATACAGTAACATTGGAAGTCAGAGCTTCCGCGTATGAATTGTGGGGGACGCGACCCAATCTACAATAGCAGGCAAGGTGAGTGGTGCCAGGATAGTGTGGGGCGCACCTGAGAAAGTGAAACGATGTCAAAGAAGCAAGACTCAGAGAGGCCAATCGCCTCTCCATGGAGAGGGTATGGAGCCTGCAAGTCCAGAGTGAAGCCCAGGGCCCAATATTCACAAGACACTTGGTGCAAGTGGAGTAAACACTGACTCCCGACGACTCACCGTTCAGACGGCTCGATGACACAAGGCTTTTCGTTCAGCGAGAGATGAACACGCTTCCTCTCGCTTGCTATTGGACCATGGACAGTTCTTGTTTCAGAAATAAAAAATGTTACTTGTGGTATGGCTGCTTGTGTTGAAGATTTCACCTTCTCTAAAAATGAATTTGGAAAAGTTCTCAGATTATCCACCTGGTTCTCTCATTGACAACTCCACAGATCAGAACAATGGGTAAACTTTGGTTCCACTCCTGCCTCCTCTGAAACACTGGTGGGTGACTCCAGCCTCCCTAGCATGACTCTACCCTGAGTGCACAACAGGGGCCCTGACTCCCCATTACAGGCCCTGACTCCCCATTACGGGGCCCGGCTCCCCATTACAGCCCATCCTTAGAATCACTTCTGACACAACTGTCTTGAGACATCCCAATAAAAGAATCCCATGGGATCAATGCATTCATTCTAAGAGTCCTACCACACTACACAGAGCAGATCAGGGTTCTACCTACCCTAGCTATTTCTGAACATAACCCCCACTGATTGTTGGAAATAATGACTTAGCCACATGCTACAAAATATTATTTCTGTGACTGTAACTTCTTAGGAAAATGTAGTTAGAATTAAAACAAAAATTATTGTGAGGGAGGAGTCCTCAAAGTGTTCCACTAAACTGTAGGTGAGCTAAAAAAAGCCTGTGGGCGAATTGCCAGAGTATTCATGATAAAACCTATATGGTCTTACCAGCATACTAGAATCAACTTGGGAGCATTAAAAAATAGGAGTTCTCGGACCTCAACTCAGAGCAATTGAATTAAAAGCTCTGGGGGTGAGGCCAGGCATCTGTGTTTAGTGAAGTGCTCCTGAAGACTCAAAGGCACAGGAAGGGCTGAAGGCCCCAGCAGGAAGCAGAGAAACAGAAAATCAGAACACAACTCGGGTGTGTGAGTCTGAGCCCAAACGCCCATGGGCTGACTGGGAATTACAGATCACTTAGAAAATGAAGTCTTTGTGTAATCTGGGAAGATGAATTTTCTGTGAAGATTATTAGGGTTATTTCAAAGCAAATATTCCACCTATTTAACAGTATGAGCTATTCTTAGTCATGTCGTGATTACACTTCCATGCAAATAATTCATACGCTATTTAAACTTTGGCTGGGTGAGGTGGCTCACGCCTGTAATCCTAAGGTTTTGGGAGGCTGAGGGGGAGGATTGCTTGAGCCCAGGAGTCTGAGGCCAGCCTGGACAACATAGTGTGACTTCATCTCTACAAAAAAATTTTAAAAATTAGCCTGGTGTGATGGCTCACTCTTGTAGTCCCAGCTACTCGGGAGGCTGAGGCAGGAGAACGGCTTGACCCTGGAGGCAGAGCTGCCATTTTAAGCAAATGACTGAGCCTATTTTTTTTTCTTATACTTTAAGTTCTAGGGTACTTAAATGTTAGACCTAAAACCATAAAATCCCTAGAAGAAAACCTAAGCAATACCATTCAGGACATAGGCATGGGCAAGGACTTCATGTCTAAAACACCAAAAGCAATGGCAACAAAAGCCAAAATTGACAAATGGGATCTAATTAACTAAAGAGCTTCTGTACAGCAAAAGAAACTACCATCAGAGTGAACAGACAACCTACAGAATGGGAGAAATTTTTTGCAATCTACCCATCTGACAAAGGGCTAATATATCCAGAATCTACAAAGAACTTAAACAAATTTACAACAAAAAATCAACCCCATCAAAAAGTGGGCAAAGGATATGAACGGGCTGAGCCTATTTTAATCTCAGTTTGCTGACCCAATGTAGAAAGGCCTGCATGGCAGCTTTGCTTCCGTGTAAATAAGTGTGCAGCGGGGCACCTTATTTTCTTCTTATGTTGCTTCCATAGCATTGGCCCTTTCTGGCCCCTGATCACTTTCTCCTGATGGCCTGTCTTTAGCCCTCCTTCTGTGGTTGTGATTTTGGGCTTCCCAGGTATTTTCTAGGACTGGCTTTATGGTTGCTGATGTTCACACTGCATCCCCCAGGTCTATGGTTGTGATAATGCTTTACATAACTAGTAGACTAACATTGTTAAAGATCAATATACTAAAATATATGAAGAATACATAGAGAAAATACATAATTTCTTCCCTCAAGTTTTCTTTAATGCAGTCGGGGTTATATAATGCAATTGAAAGGAAATGACACAACTAGAGCTTAAGTTCCACATGAATTAAACACGGGAAGTCAGGAAAGGGAAACATGAGCTGTGGGCTAAAGAGATTATGGAAGACACCAAAGAAAGGTTGGAACTCTGGCTCTCTGTTGCTGTGTAGCAAAGCACCTCAAAGTCTTGATGCTTGAGCACCTTATTATTAACCCTCACAGTCTGGAGATTGAGCAGGCTTGTTGCGGGTGTCGAACTTGGGGTCTCTGGAGCATTTGGGTCTCATAGTTCCTGCCTCTGAATTCCCTGGAATGCTGGTCTGGGTCAGCCCTCCAAGGTGCCCAGCTCAAGTCCTGGCAGCTAATGCTGGCTCCCACAGGGGCGCAGGTGGGACCGTCCGCTGCAGGTCCACGTTGCCTCTCAATCAGTGGCTTCCCAGAGCCCAGCAGCTGCTTCTAAGAGCAATAGACCCAGAAGCAGAAAGTGGATGCTGGCGAAGCCCAGAAACTGGCACAGGATCTCTCCTTCCTTATGTTACTAACTATGCCTCCTTCATGCCCAGATTTAAGGGGAGGGCACACAGCCCCCACTGCCCCATGGTGACAATGCCAGAAAAGCCCTGTGGCAACAATGCCAGAAAATGCTTGGCCATCTTTAGTCAACCTTAGTGCACTTGAAGGTAGTGGAAATGAAATCTGGGTGTTAGGAGGGAGTGTTCTCAGAGAGGACAGCCTCTGCAGGGGGAGCTAGGAAGAGGGGACAGGCTGTTTCCAGTGTGCTTGGGATAGCAGGGTGGCTGGAGTGTAAGTTCCATTTTGCTAAAAGCATTGAACACCATGGTGAAGAGTAGGTGAGTGGAGTGCTTCCCAAACTATCCGTGGTAAAGGGCAGATTTTCCCTCAGTCCATCATTGATCGGCGTCTTTGAAAACCAGGAAGAAAATGATTTACTAGAGAAATAAAGTTAAAAAGGCATCAAATGTAAGCCTAGCTGTTTTCTTATTATTAGATATGATGGACGTAAGACTGTTCTGTTAAATAGCTATAAAGGTTTCTAAATGTACTCTCAACATCTGCATTTTTGGGGTTTGCTGTTGGCTGGCAGCAAACATCTTGTCTTGAAGACGGGCTATAGACCATGGACCATCATTTGAGTCACAGCTGGAGGAGCCAGACCCTAGAACTTCAAAATGAGAATAATTACTTTAATTTTCAGGGGTTATGGGCATGTTTGTTTCTATTTGTTTTACTTTTCTCCTTCTCACATTGGATTATAAGATCCTTGAGGGAAAGAATACATTCTGACTTTTAAAACTTCCTAAAATAGCTTATCTATGCAAGGCTGTTAAAAAGAAAAGGTCTTTACTTCAACAACACAGTGGAATTTCTTCCTGCAATGCAAGAAGTTTCAAAATATACAAATCTATAAATGTGGTAAGCTATATTAACAGAATGAGAGACAAAAATCACACAATCAACTCATTAGATGCACAGAAAGCATTTGACAAAATTCATGATAAAATTCATGTAAAATCAGTCGACAAAATGGTATGGAAAGGATCCACCATCACACAATAAAGGCCTTATATGTGGAGCCCATAGCTGACATCATACTCAATGGCAAAAAATTGAGAGCTTTTTCTCTAAGATCAGGAACAAGACAAGGATGCCTGCAGTCACCACTCTATTCAGCATACTACTGGAGGTCCTAGCTGGGGCAATTAGGCAAGTGAGAGAAATAAAGGGCATCCAAATAGGAAATGAAGAAGTGAAATTGCTGCTGTTTGCTGATGACATGATCTTATATATAGAAAACCATAAAGATCCACCAAAAAACTGTTAAAACTAATAAAGGAATAAAGTTGCATGACACAAAATCAATACACAAAAAAGCAGTAACATCCTTGTACACTAACAATAGAATATCTGAAAAAGAAATAAAAAACAATAGTTTCAAAATTAAAATACTTACAAATACATGTTACCAAGGAAGTAAAAGACCTGTACATTTAAAACTGTAAAACAGAGATGAAGTAAATTAAAGAGGACACCAGAAAATGGAAAGATATTCTATGTTCATGGATTGGAAGGATAAATGCTGTTAAAATGTCCATTCTACCCAAAGCAATCTATAGATTCAATGCAATTCCTATCAGAATTCCAATTTCTTTTTTTTTTTTATTTGTTTTGAGATGGAGTCTCGCTCTGTCACCCAGGCTGGAGTGCGGTAGCACAATCTCAGCTCACTGCAAGCTCCGCCTCCTGAGTTCATGCCATTCTCCAGCCTCAGCCTCCTGAGTAGCTGGGACTACAGGTGCCCACCAACACACTCAGCTAATTTTTTGTTTTTGTATTTTTAGTAGAGATGGGGTTTCACCATGTTAACCAGGATGGTCTGACCTCGTGATCTGCCTGCTTTGGCCTCCCAAAGTATTGGGATTATAAGCGTGAGCCACTGCACCTGGCCCCAGTTTCATTTTTTAGAAATAGAAAAACAATCCCAGAATTCATATGCAACCACACACAAACACACACAAAAACAAATAGCCAAGGCAATCTTGAGCAAAATGAACAGAGCTGAAGAGATCACACTACCTGATTACAAACTATATTACAAAGCTATAGTAATTTTAAACACATAGTACTGACATACAAATAAACACATCGACAAATGGAACAGAATAGAGAGCCCAGAAATGAACCCAAGCATTTATAGCCAACTGAGTCTTGACAAAGATGCCAAGAACATGCATTGGGAAAAGGACATTCTTTTCAATAAAGGTGTTGGGAAAATTAGATATCCACATGCAGATAAGTGTACATTTCACACAATACACAAAACTCAACTCAAAATGAATTCTAGATCTAAACATAAGACCGCATACTGTAAAATCACTAGAAGAAAGTGCAGGTGAAAAACTGTGTGACATTTGCCTGGGCAATTTTTGGATTGGACTCCAAAAGCTCAAGCAACAAAAGCAAACAAACAACAAACAAACAAACAAAAAAACAAATGGAATGACATCATCAAATCAAAACGTGTCTGCACAACAAATGAAACAACTAACATATTAAAGAGACAACCTCTCCAGGGGCAGTGGCTCACGCCTGTAATCCCAGCACTTTGGGAGGCCAAGGTGGGCAGATCACGTGGTCAGGAGTTCGAGATCAGCCTGACCAACACGGTGAAACCCCGTCTCTACTAAAAATACAAAAATTAGCCAGGTGTGGTGGCATGTGCCTGTAATCCCAGCTACTCAGGAGGCTGAGGCAGGAGAATCGATTGAACCTGGGAGATGGAGGTTGCAGTGAGCCAAGATCGTGCCACTGCACTCCACCCTGAGCAACAGAACGAGACTCCATCTCAAAAGAAAAGAAAAGAAAAGAAAAGAAGAGAAAAGAAAATCTACAGATTGAGAGAAAATATTTGCAAGCCATATATCTGATAAGAGATTAATGCAACACAACTTAAAAATGAACAGAAGACTTGACTAGACATTTCTTTTTAAAAAAGACACGCAGATAGGCTAAAGATATATGAAAAAATATTCAACATCACTAATCCTTAGGGAAGTGCAAGTCAAAACCATACGAAGAGATAGTCTCACATCCATTAGAACGGCTAATGCTGGAAAGATGAACAACAAGTGTTAGTGAGGATATGGAGAAAAGGGAAGCCTCGTGCACTGTTGGTGGGAATATAAATTAGCACGTCATTAGGAAAACTGTATAGAAATTCCTTTAAAAGTTAAACATAGAACTACCATGTGATCCAGCCATCCCACTTGTGGTTATACATCCAAAGCATCTGAAATCTGTATGTAGAAGAGTTATCTGCTCGTCCACGTTTATGGAAGCATTATGCGAAATAGCCAAGCCATGAAGTTAATCTAAGTGCCCATCAATGGATGAATTGGTGAAGAAAAAGCGGTGTATAAATACACAATGGAATAACATTTCGCCTTAAAATGAAAGTCATTTTGTGATTTGCAACAATACGAATGAACCCAGAGGACATTACGCTAAGTGAAATAAGCTAGGCACAGAAAGACAAGTATTGCATGTTCTCACTCAGGTGTGGAATCTCAAATAATTGAGCTCCTAGAAGTACAAAGTAGAAAGATGGTTGCCAGACACTGTGGCCTGAGAGAAAGAGAGATGATTGCGGAAGGACACAATGTTTTAGCGACTTAGAGAAATAAATTCCTTGAGATCTCTTGCCCAGATCTCAAGAAATTTGGTGACTATAGATAAGAGTAGAGTATTGTATACGTAGAACATCACTTTGTGCTCCATAAATATACGCAATTGTAATTTGTCAATCTACAATAAAAATATATTTTTGCTATTTTCAGTGAGATGACAGTCTTACTAATAAATTCTTGGGAGGATTTGAAGCTGTCATGCATTGATTCACGGCAGTTTTCTGAGGAAAAAGTAATATTGAGACACATAATCATCTTGAAGTCCAAAATCATGTTTGTGCCTGGAAAGTCAAGGTAGAAATCTCCTTTTCCTTACGTGCTCTATTACCTGGTTGTCTTTCACTTTCATTAATGCAGCTGAAGGTTTGGGAACATTTTTATATTAAATGTGTCACTTATGCAACAATAAGTTTTCATGCCCTAAAAAAATGCACAAGTCTTGAAAATAATAAGCACAACAGACAGAAGGTGTGTGAATCAGTTCCTTTTAGTGCAAAAACAAAGAGGCCTCAAGTACAACATACCGTGTGTGGTAAGATCTTTCCTTTTGAAGGATAAACAAATTGCCACAGTGTGTATCTCTGGGAGTTAGAAGGGGGAGAGGCTGGGAGTCGCCACACCCACCAGGTTCCATCCTTTTCAGTTGCTCCATTTTTTCCTTGTGTATCATAACACTTGGAGGAAGTCCCTCACTCAAGCCCAACTTCTTCCATCAGAAATATCGAGGTAGACCTCATTTATATGAACAAGTATTTAAACTTCGCACTTTACTAGGAGTTTAGAAATTTAGAATTACACATACAGTTCCAGCGTGGCTTTCGCCCAGTACATTGCATGTGTTATTTTCTCTACCTATGCCAATTGCTACTGCACCGGTACACATAGATGGACGGTGGAGCCGTTGCCCCCTTAGCTCATGTGAGTGTTTCGTGAGGATGACCCTACCTGATTCTGGAAATGAGCATCCAAACAATAATTTTATACAAGCTTAGTGTTCTGTTTCCTCCTTCCCACACCTTTCCTCTCACCATCCCTTTACTCCAAACACATTTGAGTTAAGGTTGGGAGCTGACCTCCACACTTCCTGCAGAGCTGACAGGATGGCGGCTGCTGCAGGCCACCCTCACCTGCCTGGGACAGAGCACCAGCAGCAGGAGGGAGGCATCGGCCATCACAAGGGGCCTCCCCTACGCGGCAAAGGGAGGCAAATCAGCATTGTGAACTGCGTGTTCAAACACCTGTTTCCTCTGCTTTTGGCAGCTCCGTGAGGAAACTCCTCTCAGTCTTGACCCAGGAGAGTGCCAGAATATCGTAGGAACTTAATTAATGTTTGCTGAACGAATGCATAAATTCATCCCCACTGGTTCAACGGTGCAGACCTTCTCTTTGTGATCTGGGGTCCTTTTGAGCACTGGGTGACTGCTTTCCCCCCATCGTAGCCCCTCTGAGGGTTCGGCTGTGCTTTCGTCTGTGCCATGATTGCGAGAGCGTCTGACCCATTGCAGGAGGCTAGGAAGCATCACATGAGTGAATAAAGGAAGGTACACATATACAGAGATGCGTACATGCACATACATGTGGGCATATGGGAAAAATGAATATTTACATGCAGACATGCAAACTAATCCACAGGAAAGAGTCTTAGTTTGTGTGCCTTCAGCATCTTGGCCTGTGCCCCGCTGCCTTCCCACTATTCTGGGAGTTTGGGGAGAAATTTGCTGAGACCTGCTCCTTTGGGGATGTCTGGATCTAGCAGTTTGCTGTCACGTGGTAGGGCTTACAGAGATGTGTTTCTGGAAAGAAGAAAAACAGAGCCTACGAATTCTTTCTTCAGCATCGGGGTATCTGTCCTCCTGCTCAACCTCTTCCTCCTCCTCCTCCATCTCTTCCTGTTCTTCTTCCTCAAACATTTTTATAGTGGTAAAATACACATAACATAAATTTACCATTTTAACCGTTTTTAAGCGTGCACTTTACTGGCATCCAGTACATTCACATTTTTATGTAACCATCATCACTGTCTATCTCCAGAACTCTTCCATCTTCCCAAACCCAAACCCTGTCCCCGTTAAACACTCTCCTCCCGTTCCCCCTTCGCTCATCCCCTGGCACCTGCCACTCGCTTTCTGTCTCTGTGACTTTGGTTACACTCAGGATGTCACGTTAGGGGAACAATGTGTATGCACCCTGTGTCGGGCTCACTGCACTCAGCACCATGCCCTCAGGCTCCTCCGTGCCGAGGCACGGGTCGGAATTCCCTTTGTTTTTAAGCTGAATGGCATCTCCTTGCATGGATATACTACATTCCTTTGTTTTTCATTCATCAGTTGCTGGACTTTTAGGTTGTTTCTGCCTTTTGGCTGTTGTGAACAATTCTGCTCTGAACATCAGTGTACAATGATTTGTTCAAGTCCCTACTTTCAATTTCTCTGAGTATATACCCAAAAGTGAAACTGTGGGGCCATATGGTGATTCTACGCTTAACTTGTTGAGGAACCACG
The DNA here is from genome assembly GCF_028878055.3 of Symphalangus syndactylus. Classification (NCBI taxonomy): domain Eukaryota; kingdom Metazoa; phylum Chordata; class Mammalia; order Primates; family Hylobatidae; genus Symphalangus; species Symphalangus syndactylus. The sequence continues at coordinate 8,672,236 of NC_072423.2, read as the reverse complement.
ATACAATTTTCCTCACTGGAAACACATTCCCACTAGCAATGTGAACGTGTTCTAATTTCTCCACATTCTCTCCAACACTAGTTATTTTCTGTTTGTTTTGTTTTATAATGCCCATCCTAATGGGTGTGAGATGGTGTCTCATCGTAGTTTTGATTTGCATTTCCCTGATGAGAGAGATGGAGCCTGTTTTCGTGTTTATCATCCATTTGTGCATCCTCTTGGAGAAAGTCCCTTCATGTCCTTAGTCCTTTTCTAATTGAGTGTTTTTTTTGTTTTTGTTTTTCTTTTTTTTTTTTTTTTTTGCTGTTGCGTTCTATGAGTTCTTTATACATTCTGGATATTAATTTTGTATCAGATATATGATTTGCTAATGTTTTCTCCCTTTCTGTGCCTTTTTTCTCTCTTGGTAGTGTCTTTTGGTGCACACATTTTTTAATTTCAATGAACTCCAATTTTTTCTTTCTTTGTCTCTGATGTTAGTGTCATATTTAAGAAATCGTTGCCAAAACCAATGTCATGAAACTTTTGTCACTGATGTTAGTGTCGTATTTAAGAAACCATTGCCAAACCCAATGTCATGAAGCTTTTGTCTCTGATGTTAGTGTCATATTTAAGAAATTGTTGCCAAACCCAGTGTTACGAAGCTTTCCTACGATGTTTTCTTCTAAGAGTTTTATAGTCTTAGCTCTTACATTCAGTGTTTGATCTGGGCTCCTCTTGACCATGAGGTCACATTTATTCTCCTAGCATCTTATCAGTGACACTGTGTTTTATAGAATCTGCTTTAGTGCTAGATGAATAGCTAATAGAACAGGGTCAGCCCCAAATTTCAGGCTGTCCAACTACACTAGCTTGACTACAGCTGCGAATATCTCCCCAGAATAAACTTTACCTTCCTTTGTTGATGTGCAGAGCAAGGAAGGCAGTGCTTGCTATTTTGCACTGTTTTTTTTTTTCTTAGCTAATTTTGAAATACAAAACCATTTATTCTTCTGAATCTCTTCAAAACACTGATAACATCAACAGACAGTGTTAAATGGTAAAATTGCTCACCAAGTTATGTGTGGTGGCTTTTGCTGCGGTGTCCTTGCTCTGATGCTCTTTGAAGCATGCAGGGCATATTAAAGGTCTTCCTGGTGTATTGAGAAGAACAGCTACGGGACAAGGGGGCTATTTACTAGTGACTGGGGATATTGCCATACGTTTGCCCTGCTGGTGCCATTTGTCTAAAGTATCCTTGTTCCAATCCCATGCACAGAAGGCTCAAGCTGACTGTTCTTTGGGAGAGAACGCTACGTTGCAATAATGCTTAATTTGGGAAAAACTGCATTATGAATCAAGCACTGAGCAGTATGTGGGACATTTGGTTTTGAGTTGTCAACTTTCCTTCGCAATCCAGCATAATGTTGAAATGTCACCTAGGACTTAGTTTGGCTAACACTGGAATTTCACTATTTAAAACAGAAGATGTGGTATTTGGGCTATAGCTCAGTTCCCTCAAACCTGAGCCAAAATCCAGCTCCAAAAAGATATCACTAGACTAACTAATTTAACAGGATCCTTTTGAGTCGCAATTGAAGAAGGGAAAATGTCCTAATTTCTGTAGTTATCACGACAACTGTCACTAGTAGTTGATCCGAAGCAGTGGTGGAGGCTGCAGTCCTGTTACACTCTAATCGAAATTCTGATGTTTCGATATATTGTAGTCTCTGTGTCACATAATTCCATAGCCAAAGTGCTCCATCAGCTACGCTTTGTTTAGAGGAACAAGCAGGAAATAAAAAATTAACTTCATAATGGAACAGAAGACACTCCATCTCCCTGTCAGAGAGTGCTGCTTATCAGAATGCTTCGTGTACAATTAAGGCAGTCAATTCAGAAGGCATTCCAAATATTGTTGTTTAAAAGTATAAAGAAATTAACAAAAAATGCATTGAGATGAGAGTGGTTCTGTCTTAGAGTAACGGGGGTTTTCTGCTTCCTTTTGTCTGCAGCTGGCCAGAGCTGTACTCTCGAGTCCTCAAAGCGTAGTCCTCTTTCCAGCAGCAATCAGCCTCACCTGGGAGCCTGTCAGAAATACAGACTCCCAGGCCAGCCCCCAGATCCGTGTAGTCAGCATTCGCATCTCCACAGACCCTCAGATGGTCTCCGTGCCCAGTACAGTCTGAGAGGCGCTGCCCTAAGTTCCTAGTGAAATTGGAGCCAGCACTGATAATGGCTGTGGTTCTCTCTGCGTGATCAGGAGCCCGTGCATCTGTGAATCCTCCTTGCTCAGAATTATTGACGGTCTTGTGTGTGCTGCCAGGGAGGAGGTGGGGCGCGCAGCAGCAGAGGAAAGCCTGGGATGGAGGAGGACACTTGACCTCACTTTCCTTTTTCAGAATCCTGGCAAGCAGGCGGGATGCGTCTTCACTCCGGTGCCAGGACCATGAATTTACAGGCAGGGCGCATAAAAAGCGAACCTTTTGATGACCCTCCCCGGTTTGCCGCTGGGCTGAGGGCGGTTGTTTCCTGCAACTTCCCTGATGAGCATGCATCAGGCGAGTCAGGGACCTGAGTGAAAACCTGCTCTCCAACGCCGCTGTCAACGTCCTGCCCTTCGATAAACGATCCAGAGCTGCTGCTCGGCGTGGGGATGGGAATGTGTTCAGGCACTAAAACCACTGCTTGCATGACATCATTCCATATCAGATTACACTGTAATGTCAGGAATGTAATCATTAGCATTTAAACATGCATAAAATTTAATTAACCTACTTACCAGTTTGCTTAGAACTTTTGAAGGGCTACCTAGAGTCCTCTCTAAGCGTTTTATTACAGAGTTTTGGAAAGCTCACAAAAGAGAGAAGTTCACTGGGATTTTTCTCCCTAAAGCTGATGGGCCGTGACAGATGAGCAGATGACCCGAGTTAATTATTATTGAATTCGTTATTACTGCTTTGTTGTCACCCAGCTCAGCCAGGGTAAAATGATGACAGTAGGTATCTCATTAAAACAGCTGTTTCAATTATGTAGCGGCAAATATTTAAAAAGCGAGCCTTCCAAGTTTAAAGCCGTTAACAAAGTTTGTTTGTGCTTGTTGTGCCAAGACGATCTGACCAAAAAGGAGGAGGAGGAGGAGGAACGATGGGAGACGTTGATCAGCGCGGTGGCGCCAGAGGAGAGGCCCCCCCACACCAGCCCACACCTGTCTGGTCTGGCCAACTTCAGGGGGTGGCAGAGGGCAGGGAACAGGGAGCAAAGGGCTTGGGTTTTCCCCACCATATCCCCATTTCAGGAGTCCATGTTAAATCTAGCTGTGTTTAAATCGTAAAGGAAAAGGGCTGTTTGCATGGATTTCTTTCCACCTACAAAACGGGATCTCAGCCAGTGTGCTTTATCACGATCACCTCACCTAGCTGAGACCCTTATGTAGGTACTCATCGAAATAAAGAAAAACTTCTCCCAGGTCCCCATTCAGGAAGAATGTCCTCACTGTCCGGTACTTGGAGTGACTTTGTATAGATGTTGGCTGTCTTTTATTAACACATATCTACCATGAGAGCATTCGATTACAGATCAAGCCCTGATAATTTATCAGCGAATCTGTTTTTTTTTCTACCGTCAATATGTTGCTGACGTACAATTGATGAAATTCAGCAAAACTGTCAAACGTGGAAGTTTCCTGTTTTCTCACTGGAATTTTCCTCCCGGTTTTATCACAAATGGCACATTCTCTCAATTCTGTGTTCAATGTTTTCCAGAGAGAGGACTCAGCTCTAGGCTGTCTCCTGGACTTATGATGTGTGTCCCTTCCCCTTGATGACCACATGACTCTGAGGCTGGAGTCCTCACACATGACCCTAATAAGTCCTGGGTCACGGATCACCATGCCAGCCAATTAGTTTCAGGCTGGGAAAATGTGGGTTCACCAGCCATCAGGAGGTGGGCTTCATCCCACTCTAGTCACTAAGCGAAGGCACATTGGGGTTCATGAAAGAGCTGAAGCAGGGTTGCACAATCGTTCGGCCACTCCTGGGAAGACCCCGAAGGCGCAGACACCGGGGCTGAGCTTCACTCCCTGTGCAAAGCGCAGCACATTTGAGATGAAGAGATCTGGGTCAGCGACCCTGGTGGCTGAGGAGGAATGGAGAGCTCTGAAGAAATAAACATCTTCTGGGAATTAGGGTGCAATTTGCGTTTGGAATTTGCCTGAGAATAAACTGTTCAACTTCTGTCCATCCAGGATAATTAGGTAGAACATTTGCTTCAGATTTGCTTGTGAGCCCTCCTATCCCATGGGTTTGTTCACAGTTCCTAAGAATGTTTCTTCATAACCTTGCCTACTACTGTGAGACTAGTTGCTGATTTAAAATATGAAAAACAAATCAATTAACTAATATTCTCCTATAACATGTCAGTCAACCCATGCGACCAATGTAAAAATAAAACTGAGGCCCCATCAGGAAGGCACCGCAGCTGGAGGGGACAAATGCTTTTTGTATTTATGAAAGAAGAAAATGTTATCTGAATTCTCTAACAGTGAAAAAAGCCATTTGTGTAGTTCCTAAAATTAAAATTCTGACAGAGAACTTTAAATCAGAATAGTGAACATTTTGAAATTTACTTTTTTCTAGAGTTTCACATACATAAGGTGTGTCTAAGTTGACAGTGTAATATTAGAAACTCTTTAGAGAAAGAGTTTCCCCAACTTCCCCATCTTCCCCGTGGTCAGTGTGGTAAGGATTTTTGTGTGTCTTATCGTCATCATATGGGCAGCTTGACAGGGAAGGAAGGGCCTGGAGGGGAGGGCTCTGTGGGGGACCCGACAAACCACTCGGTGTGGCAGAACGGAGTGATGCCCAGAAATGAAAGGCTGCCTATCCCAGTGTGAGCTGGGGGTGCACGGGGAGGCCTTTGAGGCTTCACAGTGAAGGGTCGTATCTGTGCAGGAAGGAAAAGGGAGCTTGTTGAACTCTCTTTCCTTGTGATCTTCTTTACCACAGGAAGCCCCAGGAGAAAACCTGGCAGAGGTCTGTGTGGTTCTCTGCCTCTGGCAACGAGCATCCTCTGAAAAAGAGTCCGGTGCACAAAACAGGAGCCGACCTCCTGCAAACAGAAGGGAAAATCGTACCGGGGCCTTGTTTGCAATCTAATTTTCCCCAAAATATTTTAATTGTAAGTAATAGTCCCTTACATGTACCAGTTTAAGAAGCAGAAAGATGGCAGCAAGGGCTATACCTAATGCATTATTCTCAATGGGATTTATATTATAAATACATCTTAGAAATGTAGTTGTATGTCCCTGAGAGAAAAGTTTTAAAACCATCTAACTTTTTAAGCATTAGTACCTTAATGTACTAAACAGTTTTAAAACCATCTAACTTTTTAAACATTAGTACTATTCATTCCAGGAATTTGAGTTACCAAGATTTCTATAATCATTGCATTAATATTATTAATCACCACAGTTCCTCTTGCAATACCTGGAAAAGTACTTATTTACTGTGTTATTGTGTGTTGGAGATTTATTGCATATCTTATTCTCTCCATCCCACACAACAGCCTTGCAAAGAGGCATCATTTGTCCTCAATAGAAGAATGAGGCTAGGGGAATGGGGTCAGTGGCCCCAACTTCATTTCCACAGCCCTAGGGCGGCCGCAACTGTCTAGGGCCCCCATCGTGTTCAGCCAGTGGTGGGAAGGTGCCACCGGACAGGCAGGGATCCAGGGTGCCCCTCCAGGAGAGCTCCTCAGGGACCATGTGGTCTGTGCACACCTTCACCTTTGAGGTGTTGGCCAGGGAAGCAGCTGCACCTGCTAAACCCACCCAGATGCGTCACGTGACCCGAGGATCATGTCGGGACCCTGTGTCCAGAGTCACCAGCGGCTATAAGTCAGCCCCCGACCTGCTGAAGCCGTCCACTGATGTGTGTCTCTTGCACCTCCAGCTTTGCTTCCAGCTGCAAGGGAACTTGGAAAACTGAGCACACGCTTCGCCCTGTCGGGGTGCCCCTCTCCTGGGTTCATGGCTCTGCCTCCCCCACCCCCAATTCCCATCTGGCCACACAGAACCACCACCACTGCCTCTTCACTCGTGCCTTCCTGAGAGGTTTGAGATTCTGTGGATGCCACTGTTTTCTTCATTCGGCTTTGGCAGCCAAACAAAGGGAGCAGGTCAGGGAAGGAGGAAGAACAGCACGAGAACAGGCAGAGAGAAGCCAGGGCTGGCCTTCCCTTAGCGGACCTCCCTACAATATCTCAGCCATTCCTAGTCTTTGTCCCCAGATCCCCCTTGAATTGAATGAACTTGATTTGTGACAAAGTGTGACTACAGATGGAATGACTTTGGATGGAAGAAGGTGCACGTTTTTAAGTATTTTGGGAGTCTATCAGAAGCAAAGCATAGGCGAAAATATAGAGAAAAATTGGAAAGATCTGTGATAGAGCCACAATACAGCTGGGGTGCCTTCAGTACACGGCTGAGCAGGCGGCAGGTTCAGCTGGAGGCACACTTCATTTTTTCAGATCAAGGGATTGTTGGCATGAAATTTAATTTTGTTGAGAAATACAAGATTTCCAGGAAGACTTTGGGATTCTGTCATTACCGTGGCATGTTGTCAGACGCAGCTGGATGGTAAGAATCTATGAAGTCAGCTTCATCCCTTACATTGTAAAACAGTGAAAATAAGCACCACAGATTGGAGAAAAAATAACACTGACTTCTCTCTGGATTTACCTACGCCGTTAACATTGCAAACCAATAAACCACAGAGGAAATTCCAGGGTGTGAGGCCAGGTGAATCAAAGCTTCCAAAATGTCATCGGAACCCACGTGAGGTGGAGTTGACAAGTTCTGTGCATCTCTAGTTATCACTGTCACCATCCCCATTCACTTCCATCTCATCATCTGCTTAAGGAAGAGCAGCATGTTTTCGTCTTTATGTTCCTGTCCTCATAGGTCCCCTCTTCCTCAGTGTGCTTTGGTCACAGAGAAGAAAATTATAAAATAGCATTGTGAAGGGACGTATGTCCAAAGATGTCAAGAACTAAACACTTAATGGAGAAACTACTGTACAGTAAGCATCAGACAGGAATTAGGAGAGTAACTGTCTTTTCGAAGCCTGTGATGTTAATTGGAAAGTTGCAATAGGCTGTACCCTAAATCAACGTTCGACAAAGATCTCATCAGTTAGGGGTTTGCGCATGGATAAAGGGCATGATCCATGGACTGTACATGGTGCAAAGTTCTTGCGCAAACTTGGGAGCCTGAGGTCTGGAAGGCTCAAGGAGCAGCACCAGGCCACACAGCTGACATGCTCCCAAGAAGGACTGTCCGCCTCCAAATCATAGCTTCTCCATTTTGACTAAAGTATTTTTATATTTCACTATGATCCATGGTAAAAAGTCTTTGCAAATTTAAGGTAAACTCATTTTTTAAAGATCGAATTCCAAAGCACAAAGATGTACCAGAAGCAAGACGTACCAGAAACAAAACCCTTTTACCTTTTGGTAAACAAATAAAGCCAGTGTCTCCTGAGATAAGCAGAAGTGGTCGATCCTCACCAACAGATCAATCACCATCCCACATGGAGATGCACCTGAGAGTTTCCACTTTCTCAGGAAGGCCAGCTAAGTGGGATACCTCAGTTCCCAAAAACCTGGCCCTTCATCATGCCAGGAAGCTGACAGTTCCGCTGAAGAATGAAAATGGCAAAATGGTAAATTGGGATCAGATTATCTTGTGAGAGCTCATTCCCTCTGCAAGACTGGCGATTTCCCATTCTTTATGAACTGGAACCTGGGAAAGTCTTGACATTTGGTGGGATTTTTTTTTTTTACCTTAATTCTGGAAAGTTTTTCGTAGCTAAAAATTTGCTCACACATGTTATTTGTTTTTGTACACACAGAAAACTTAAGTTGTATTATTTCATTTCCCCCACCAGAAATGCAGATTCCCAAGACCAGAAGGGCAAAGGCTGGGGCCACACAGGTTGTGAGCAGGAGAATTAGTATTTCATTTCTAAGATGAAGCTGTTGTAACCTCCCTGGGAAATGTCACCCCATTTAACGTAGGTAGTGCAGTATTTGTGTGTATATATCTGCAATGAGTAATTCATCACCTGCCCAATTTGACATATTATTTGAGACAGGAAGACAGAATACTCTAACAATATAGAATAATCTATGTCTGGTATCATCATGGTTTTGGGGGAGAATCACTAGCTTCTCTCTCTCTCTCTCTCTCTCTCTCTATATATATATATATATATATATACACACACACACACAAGCGTGGAAATTTAATTACTTTGATTTTTAAGTTTTTCTAATAAAGGAAACAGATAAGAAGCAAACCTAAAGCTTAAGAGGCTGCACTCAAAACGGTGTGGAAGAGAAAAATAACTCATTTCCTAAATGCATATCGTATATAATAAAAAGGTTGTTCAAATATGTATTATGCTGCAACTCAGATTATTTTAATGGGAAAATGTTGGGGTAATAAATCAATGTTTCAATTTCACAGAAAATAGCTTTAATTGCACAGATATCATGTTATTCTAGTTACATTTATAGGAATCTGTGAAAAATAAAATTGCTTTTCTAATAGTTTGTTAGGTGGTTGTGAATCTTTAGTAAATGGATTTGACGAATGAGGAATTGGTAATCATTTTCTAAATACATGCATCTCTGTTGGGATTCCTATTTAAGAACACACTGAAAAATAGGAGGAGTTGAGGAATAAGAAGGCCGTATCTTCGTTTCAGATCACATCTACTGATTTGTGTTAAGCGAATAGAACTTTCAAGGGTGCCACGCCCGCATTTGCCCACGCATTGCTGCTTATGTTGGCTATTTATGGGGACAACCCACAAGACACTAAGTCCCTGGAAACCTGTGTTTCGTTGGGCTCTGCAGCTCCCGTGTCTCTTAGTGGGAATGATTTTTGATGGCAGGAAAAGGTCCAACTAGGAGCCTTTCATTCTGAGGACTGTTCTTCTGGAAGCTTGCAGCTAGGCAACATCCCTGAAAGTACCCTTGACCTTTCCTACAGGGAAAACGCATCCCTGAGGATATTGTCTGAGCTAGAGATCATTGAAATTTAACCCATTAATTTCAATTGTCAAGAAGCAAGCTAATGCATACTGTAACATACCATCTCAAATCAGGTTTCTAATAAGCTACAATAGTGACTAGGCATTAACGTATCTACAAGGTTCTGACAGTTTATATAATTATGTCATGTATTTAATCAAGAATAAGGGAAAGGTTTGGAGATTTTAGGAAGGCAATATTTCACAATTTTATCCATTTATCACGTGTTTGTTTGCTGAACCTTTTCAATCTACTCTCTATGCTCGAATTACTTACAGTTTCTCTTTGAAGGAGATTTTGTTTAGATTATATTTGCTCTTTCCCTGTGGGAGATTATCAAGCATTGCTTTATGGGTTGTGGTGGGGTTTTTTTTGCCAGTAGAAGCAGGAGTAAACAATGTCATTAGGAAAAATATACTCAGTCAAACTATTGGTATCAAAAGCAATGAACACATCAGAACATAATGACCCTGCCTTCTACCTTCTGAGACTATGAGCTCAGGAATCACAGGGTCCTATGGACTCTTCCCCTTCTTAGTACACACATTGTTTTTCTCCTCTCCTGGAGACACACAGTTTAAGAACTCAGGGTGCCCTGTTCACTGGATGGGCTCCAAGCAACCTGAGATGCCTGCGCTGTTCTCTCCACCTCCTTCCCGCCCTCCCCACTTCCTGCTTAGTCCGTTCTTTAATTATTATGTTAATGCTGTTCCATTTTTCAAAGGGATACTGCAGCTTAGTTTTCAAAAATTGCATAAAGAATTCCTACAGGAGAAAAAAGAAAAAGAAAATGAGTAACACATCGGACCCTTGAAGAGAAGTTACAGGAAGATTTTTAAAATTAGATATGAACTCAATTCCTTGATGACTTTTTCCTGGAGACAGATTCTGAGTTTTCAAATGCTGTACAGACTATCTGTCAGCGCCCTGGTTTCTCTCCCTCACCTTCTACCTACTCAGTCATTTTTCACTTGGGATCCTTAGAAAAGCTGACTCTTTGACTTCAGATTTTCTAAACAACAAGAAAAAAAAGATTAGTTATCAAATTTAAAAGACCTAATATAAAGACAATATTAAGATTACTAGAATCCAAATATTGCTAAAATTTTACAGCTATGTTTGCAAAAAGTAGCTGCAGTATTTTACATTTTAAATCTAAGATCATCTATGACAACAATGGGCACATTTTCCAGGACACTGGGAGGCCCAGAAGCCCACATCCCTTCTGCCCCCTTGCAAACACTTGCTGCCTGAGAACAGGTGACGCAGCAGGCAGAGGAGTTGGGCTCTTGTCTGTCAGGCCTCTGGGACTGTCTTCTCCGTGCTACCTGGGGCATGACTGGGGCTGGGTTCCCATCTCCAAACCTTACCTGTTCTTCCTTCCTTTCCTGTTGCTTGATGGCCATACCATCATATAGGATGCTCTTGGTTTAATGACAGCTGAATCTTTGCCAAATTACCTATGTGCCAAATGCTAGGCTGTTATTTTTTTAAGCATGTACCATTACTATTGAGTCTAATGAGATTGCTTTCTTTACCCCAGTGACCATAGTTATTAATTGTTTAGCCTTTACATCCATGCAATTTTTCCCTATTAGTGATTCTATTGTCTTCAACACACACACATGAAATGTGTACATCATTTATATTTAAAATGTGACTGCAGACCTTGATTTCAAGTTGCATGTTTTATTGAGCACCTACTATTTACCAGCTTCTTTCATATGCTAAAATCTGCAGAGCAAGACACTCTTTGCTTTTGAGGGTAAAGGAAGGAAATAGGTGAGTACCTTAGCAGTAACCAGTCATGCTGAGACCTATTATTGAGACAAGGGACTAATTTTCATTTTGGTAAACAGTTAAATCAGTAGGGAGCTGGTGAATTTCCTAGGCATTTTTAAGGAACGTAGAGGGGCCCAGGTACTGGGATGAGGCATGTGCAGGAGTCAGGGATAAACAAAGGACAGTTAGGTTCTCTCGGAAGCCCCTCTTTCCATAAAAAAGAACACGAGATTTTTATTTGCACACTGTGCAGCAAGTACTGTAATATAGATGCTCAGGGCAGCAGGCGCTGTGATGCTCAGGTCCAAGATGCCCCAAAAATGGTATCCCGAGCCTCGGAGGACTCCCCCAAATGGCGCCCCTCAGAGGTGGCCCATGCTATGGTGAGCAGGCAGGCGCTGAGCTCCCCACCCCACTTGGAGTGATGAGCTACGCTGCTTCTTGGACACCCCTTGGTCCTAGCCTCCTTCTGACCAATGGTAAACATCTGTGAGACTGTAGCTGTGATTAGAGAGGCAGCCTGTGAGACTAACTGGCCCATACAGGGCTCAAACCCAGGGCTTGCTCTATCACCACTGGCTCCAGCCGAGCTAACAAGACACAGAAAACCAGCTGGCGGCTTTATTCTACGGGACACGCTCAATGTGGGCTGTTTTTTTTTCCTTCTCTTGCGTTACTTTTATTTCTGTGTGATTACCTGCTCCTCTGTGGTTTCTTTATTGATGTCCTGGTACTGACTTTTAGGCAATTGGAGGTTTGGGTTGAAGTCTTCTATTGGGATTATAAATATAACATCCATGCAGCTACCTATGAAATACAGCTGGATACATATGCACGTCTAGATAAATATCGTGGTCCCAAAGACAAGGACACCCCAAAGGCCGCACTGATTCATGGCTGCTCTGCAATTTGAGTGGCACTCGATAGAAATCATAGGCAAGCACAAATGTTGAAGAAAGAAGATAATACATGCAGGTTTGTCATGCATTTTGTAATTACCTTTGTATTCATCAAGGAGTCCTAGGAGCATGAGGGAGGAAGGAGGTGGTGGTGTTTTGGCCCCCGAAGAGTTTAAAACTATGGTGCATTGCATTACACGATCCTATTAATAATTAAACTGTCTGTCACTTACCAACAACATACATTCCAAATTAAATTTAAGCAAAAGGGAAAAAGAGATCATTTGGGACTGAATTAGTGGGCTTCAGAGAGAAATAAATAATAATCAAACATCTGTGTTCTAAATAGTACGTGCTTTATCAGACAAACAACTGTTACCGTCTCATTGTATAAAATTGCTTGGGGAAAACACGATAACCGGCAGGCAAAGTCTCCATGAGGAAGGGGGGAGGTGAGAAAAAGTTCATTAATGAGTCAGAAAGTGATTGAAAGTTGCCGTGCTGTTCTATCAGCTTCTTTCTCAGCATCTTTGTTGGCAAACGAGAAGGTGTATTTCCTCAAGTGCACAATCCAGTGGGCAGTCCTACAGCCCCAGAAGATCTAAGTGGCCCAGTCCTGAGAAGGGCCCGGAATAAAAACACCCTGCCCAGATCCACAATTGCTGAGCTGCCTGGAAGCCAGTCACTTGTGAAGGTTACAGAATAGAATTCATTTTTTTTTTTTTTTTTTTTTTGCAGGGAAAGGAGAGAGAAGAGACACAGAATTAATAAACGAATGAGCAAAGAGGGAGAAATTAATACTCCTTCTACTCTGCCAAAGGTTCAGTGGAGGCCGACGCGGTCGTCCAGCAGGCGCTGGAGAAGCAGCCACAGTAGACAGGCAGTGGGTGCTTATTAACTGGTTCCATATTCATAAAGGGGGAGCATTTTTCGCTCTGTCTTATTGCACGGACATTTAACTCTCCTTTGGGCGGCTGCCTCTGAGATCACCGGAGTAAATAAAGAAAGGAGCTATTCTCATCCTATCTCGGTGGCTCTCTCCTCCCAAACGGCCTGAGTGTGTTTTCTGGTCTGTGCTGGGGAAAGCTCCTGGAAGGAAAAAAAGAAAAAAAGAAAAACGCTGGTGAATAATTGGAAGCTCCCTGCAAACGCAGGCATGTGATCTCTGGGCGATAGGGAGGACCCCTCAGGGATGCCCAGCTCCTCATCCCCGCACTTTCTCAGCTGTCCCTGGCCTGCCTGGCTGGGAACGCTGGCCGCAGCATTCAGACACCTTTGGAGCAGGCGACTGTCTGTTTGTCTTCTCCTTAGGTAACTGTGTGAAAATATCCTATTCCAGCTGTAACACTTGTTTTACAAGAGCCCTGGTTTTGTCTGACACAATATGGAACAACATTTGTCATCCGTTATCAGGGGTGATATATTTGTTAGCCTGCAGAGAAACATCTGCTGCTCGCTAATCTCCAGTGTGCAGGCCAATATTCATAGGATACAGCTGCATAAAATCACGGCATTACACGGGGCTGTCCAGCCTGACATGAAGGCTCACTGGCAGGCAGACAGAAACAGATTTTATTATCTCCCTTTTACATTTTTATTTACGTCAAATATTTCTGAGAATCCATACATTAGCTCTCCTTTTATGCATTGTTGTTCAGTGGTGACAAGCCATCGACATCCAAATGAGAAATTTATGTTACGTATTAAATATGGACATCTGAATGATTATCAAATCTATAGAAGCCAAGCCCGGCCAATCACCCCTAAATAATGGATGAGAAGTAGATGTGACTCAATTTGTTCAGTGCGGAACCTTGGCGACCCCGCCTCGTGCTTCATCTCCACGGCCCTGTCATTATTTGCTTCTATTCATCTCACTTGGCATCACTCAATAAAATCTGCACATGATAAAGAGAATAACCTTGGTCAAGAGTGAGAACAGAGAAGAAAGATCATTTCCTCCAGTCCCAGGTAGGGACCTCCTGGTATCCGTTTGCCTTGGTGTACACATCAATATATCAGGATGATAGAAGGTTCTGGAGTTTGTATACAGAACGCAGAGAAGCATTCCGATGAGAACTCAGGACGACAGCTTCACTGTGCAGAGGGATGGCAGAGGGGGCTGCTCCACTCAGGGGTCTCATTTCTTTGATTATTTGCTGAGTTTAAAATATATAAATACACATACATATATATATGATGGCTATGCTATATATGTGTATGTATTTATGAGGGATGAGTATATATAGTTATAAACAAATATTACCTATACACACATATATAAAATTATATATTTGATTACATAATTATATATAATTGTATATTTATGTATAAATATATAAACGAAAATTAAATATCTAAATATCTCATATATATATATATACACACACACACACTCATTATGGTAAAGTTAGAGTAAAATAAACCAAATGCATTTGGTCACAGCTCTATGTTTTAGAATTGGGGTCACCAAAGGATGCAACACATATTCAACTGAATTTATGTTTTTTGAATGACTGCCTTAAATTATTCTTGATAACTCAGCGTGGATTCGGATCCTGGAAAGCTCCCGTGTCTTCCTGCTGCAACCCACCCTCCTACAGCAAATTGTTTTGCGTCTATGCAAGTAACCACCACAGGGCTTGCAGCTTTAGGCGTTGTGCTTTTACTTACTAAGTGTAATAGAGAGAGGAATACACAGTTCAGCCACTGGGGTTTCAGGAATTAGAGGCTGCTTTGTGGAAGAGACGGGCTCAACAGGAATTTGAAGGGCAGGTTTTGCTAAGCAGGCAGGAGTCCACATCTCAGGGCTTGACTCATCAGGCGAAGGTGGGGTAGAGCCAAGCACGTGCAGCGGCAGGAATGTGTTCTCTAACGTTGAACAAATAAACTAGAATAAACTAGAAATACCCTTACATAACCAAGTAGGAAGTTTTTATTTCCCATGAGAATGCAGAAGAAATAGCTGAAGTTTCTTTAGCAGTGCATACTAATGTGATATTTTTTAAAATGTTAATGTGAATATGTGCAGAATTTATCCTGTACATATTAAATTAGAGTAATAAGCAGGATTTGCATTAAGCCAGAAATTAATAATAGAGTTGATGCATTCATTTCCTGATGTTGGTGTAAAAACATACCACAAATTTAGTGGTTTATGACAACACGCATTTATTATCTTACAGTTCTAGATCAGAGGTTCGAAGGGCTCTCATCTGCTAAAAGCAGGGTGTCTGCAGGGTGGCTTCCTTCCAGTGCCCTGGGAGAGAATCCATCCTGGAGTTTTCCAGCTTTGGTGGCCGCCCACACTCCTTGGCTCCTGGTCCACCTCCTTGGCTCCACCTCCAACGCCAGCAGGACCGGCCGGCCTCTCACACAGCACCTCCCTGACACTGGCTCTCCTGCCTTTCTCCCCACATTGCAGGACCTCTGTCGTTACTTTGGAGCATCCGGGCCATCCTGGGAAACCTCTTTAGTGAAGCTCAGTTGATTGGCAACCTGGCTTCCCCCCACCTGTAACAGAACCACTCACAGCTTCCTGGGATTGGGACATGGACATCTCTGGGGACCAGTATTGTGCCGACCACAGAAAGAGAGAATAGAAAAGTAAAAAATAAAATCAAAATAGAATGCAAAGGAAAGATTATGTCTTCCTTGGAAGGGAGAACATCGTACATTAATGAAGGAAAATGCAAAGATTTCAACATGCACCGCAGGGTAAACCATAGCAATGGGGGGAGGAGGATGTCAGAGGTTAGAGCTGTGAGCCATTGAGTCTCACATGTAATATAACAGTAGCAGTTTTGAGTGCTTGCTCTGTGCCGGCCACCATTTATGTAAATGACAGGTGCCATTTCGTTTGATTTAATTTAATTCCTACAACTCTCCATTACAGATTAAAAGGAAAACACCAAGGCTAAAGCATAGCACCAAAGCCTATGGACTTGGAAACGACGAAGTGAAGTCCATTCCGTCCTCTGATCTTTTTAAACTTCTATTGTCCTCAACTTCCTGGAATGTAGTCAGTAAACTGGATCTTATGACATGTGGCCCTTAACTTAATCTTCCTGGATAATGACCCGGAACACTGCCCGTTATTTTATCATAAGCATTCAAAATATCCTTTCACGGATGGTAACATTTTTGTAAGGCTTTAGATAAGTTAGCATTTCATAGCAGTAAGATTTTAAAGTCAGTTTATTTTCCCATCTTGAATACGCTCAGCAAGATCCCTCCCTCGGTTTCTGCCTCTCTCATCTTCCCAAGAGGCTCCTCTGGCACTTTCCATAAGAAAATATTAAGCTCTTATATCAGTGAAATATGCATTGCTTTAAGTCTTGATTTTGTTACACTATGTTTTCTTAATAGAGATGTTTAAATAAATATAAAGATCGGTGACTTAAGCTCACTGAATTACTGGCCTTTCTGTATTTCTAAGAACATATGATACTTTTGCCAACCTTAAGACGGGAAAGAAACGTGGACACTGACACCATTACTCTAAACATCTTATTATAGGTGAAAATCGCAGGTATTTCCAAAGGCACATAAGCCAAAACCTTGTGCCCGGGAAGTGCCAGCAGTGCCTTTCCCCTGGGTGCAGACTCAGAATAACTGTAGGTCCTCAGGACACAGAAACCCAGGGCTTCCTAGGCTGAATCCTGCCAGGGCTCCATGGTAGAGCAGATTAGACCAGGAAGGAGCTAGAGATCTGGAAACAGCTCCATAACCCCACCCTTGGAGGACTCTATGCCTCCCGACCCCCATTGTTTTATGAAGGTGTTTGAGATGGCGGTGGTGACGTGGCAATGAGGCACACGCACCTCTCTGCAGGTGTCGAGGAAGGAGTGTGGAAGCTCAGAGGTCAGGAGGACACGCCATGTGCGTGGACCCAGTATGCAGCTGGTGTAAGTTGGTAGGTGGGCCGCACTCCAGGCTGTTGGGGCGGAGGTTGTTCTGCTCGGGACCGTGCCAGGCCTTAGCCACACTGTGTGCACCATCATTCCCACGCACTGGGGCGCAGGTCTGTGGGCCGTTGCTTCTGCTTTGTGGAATCACTTGTTTGGCTCAGGAGCCCAGGGCAGGCTCAGGTTTTGTTCGCGTGAGCAGCTCCCACAAGTGCTTGGTAGCTGAGAGGGGCTGCACATTGGCCATTGCAGACAACGTTTCCCAGGCACGAGCCTGCTCACCTGCTCTCAGGAGGGGCCTCCTCACCTGGCGAGTAAGTCTCCTCTCATTTCAGACATCCACGTTGTTGCAGTTCCCTCTGTTCAGAAGACAGTCTATGCTTTAGGGGAACTTGTGAATTCGAAAAATCTCGGTATGTATCACACAAAATGTTGATTTATTATCTTCCCCCCAAATTACAGTGACTTCAGGTGGAATCCAATTGAGATGCCCCAGTATGGATGTGGTCTTATTTCCTCCCCTGGACTGAGGGCTTAAAGGCAAAAGTGTTCTCACCTTTGACAGCAGTGTAACATGGAATAGCACACGACCTGAGGATTTACTATGTTTTTTTCATGCCCTTTGGAAAAGAATCCACACAGACATGGGGTGGTTTGATGAGAAATGTTTCATTAAATGAAGAAAGGTGGGGTCTCTCATCCTCTTTCTTTCTCGGTTCTCTCTGGTTCTTTTATGGTGCAATAAGTTGTTTGTCTTTGAGTGCCCAGAAGTGAGAATAAGGCGTGAGTACAGCAGAAATGTGGGCTCCAGCAAAACCATAGATAGCTTGTGGACAGATTTGTGTTAAGGACTCATATGTTTATACTCCAGAAATGTTGAGAAAACCATTATTTTCAGGAAGAATAAATGAGTTGAGGAAAGAAGTAGAATTGAAGATGAGGAAAGGAAAAGAGGCGGTGTGAAAACTGCCAGAATGGAGAAGGTAGGTTTTTAACCGCCGAATAACAGACGCAAGAAAAGAGGGGGCTGGAAGGTCCAGAGCCGTTCATTTAATCCTGAAAGTGGAGGACAGCGGGAAAGACAGAGGGCTTCAAACCAAAGTGGTCCCCAAGTTTGCAGTAAAATTTGCAGTGGGTGTGCAGCCTTTAATTTGGCAAAGTGATTAAGCACACCCATGGAGGCGTCCCTAGGGCGTGGACTCCAACACCGACCTCTGATGGGTCTGACGGACAGAACTGGTGCAGCGGGAAAAGGGGAACGTTCTTATTTGACACTGGCAGGTGGTGGCCCTCGCCTGGGCTCTGGTCCAGTGGAAACACAACCTGCCTTCCATTGTCTGCTTCCCCAAAACACACCCCCGCATCCGTGAAGCTGTGTGTTTCTGTGTTACTGCAGGGGCCGGCTGTGGAAATCCCACGCTCTAGACTGCGTGCCCGGCAGGCCCACCCCGGAGGCCGGTCCAGGAGCGCAGCTGCGGGGATCCCTGGCATCTGGAGCCGCCTGTGGCCTGGACGCTGCGGCTCCGCGATTGGCGCTGCGAGGCTGATGCTGGCAGTGAAGCGCCGGTGCCTGTCTGTCAACCCGGGATGGCGGCACCTGCTTCACATCAGGAGGACGTGAGACAAAGGCAGGGTGGGTGCGGGCTCGGGAAGAAAAATCCTGTTTTGTCACAAGTTAAAATCAATTTCGATGATTCAAACCCTTGGAATGAAGAATTCGACGCTCCCACATAGCTCGTGAAAAATACAGTGTTTCCACCATGAGAAATTGATGCAATCAGCTCTAAAATTCCGCAGAGACACTGACCATCTTGGAAAATGCTTTCACTCAAAGGACTCTTCAACCAATACAGAAATCAAATAAAATAAACTTAAAATTAAAAAATAAAAACCCCAAACCCTACGGTATTCATCTAAGTTAAAATTTTCCTTTAATAAGTTCCAATTTTGTTTTTGGCTTCCTAGAGGAGAAAGGGATGTAGTCAGTGTTCTGTTTTTGTCATTATTTATAGATTGAGAGGATTTGGGACACTGAGTTTTCTCATCCTTCCATTATCTCACAGGGCTTAGCACACAGAGGCCCAAGCTGGCGGAGCTGATCTCAGGAGATGCTGGAAACGTTCGCATCGCCAGCAGCATGGGGGAAATCAAACTCAGTGGACCTTTGCAGTTCAAGTTATTATTTTGAAGGAAATAATGTGTGTTAAAAGAACATGTAGGATATTTTCTACTAATATAAGTTTGTCTGATAAAAGCTTTGCAGGGAAGCTGCATCCCACTGAGAAGAAGGCTTCTGCACCACACTCAGAGCCTTTGGATTTAGGCTGTTAAGGATCCAATTTTTTTAATGAACATTTAATTAATATTAATGTTGCACTAACAAAACACATTGATTAAATAACTCCTGTAATTCATTAACTATCTTGCTAGAAAGTGGCTAAATATACATACTGTGAAAAGCCCCTTGGAAGTTTCAAAAGTATGTAATTTTCAATTCAGAAAACATGGTACGTTGGAAATATTTTCGCCAGCTCCACAGGTTTGAGCCTATAAAATGCTCCCAGCTCTTACTCATCAGAAAGATCAATTTCAATGCCAGACCAAATATCAATTCTAT
Organism: Symphalangus syndactylus; assembly: GCF_028878055.3. Lineage (NCBI taxonomy): Eukaryota > Metazoa > Chordata > Mammalia > Primates > Hylobatidae > Symphalangus > Symphalangus syndactylus. The sequence goes on along the minus strand of NC_072423.2, from coordinate 8,652,956 downwards.
GTCTTTTTTTTTTTTACCAGATATACCATCTAATATGGATTAGGCAATCGTATTAATGAATACATTCTACATAATAAAATTAGCAAACATACTCTTTTAAATCTCTATGACAACAGACTACATAAAGAGAAGAGCATGAGATATTTAGACAGAGTTCTCCCGCCTGCCTTTTGTTTCTGTGTAAGTGTATCTTCTAATGTCTTTGCAGAGAGTTTACACAGCAACTGTAGTTGAATACATGGGCAATTATTTTCAAACAGCAGGAAACGTTTTAAGGCTGGTGCTTCTGCTCCATGAAGTACTTCTGGGTACCCGTGGTCCAGTGGTGGATGGGGGCCCCACCTCGAGACAGCACCGCACACTCTGCTACACTCAGGGTGAACGCTGGAAAGGTCTGTAACTTCAACCACCCAACTATCAGGGTCCTCATGGGAGCGTCAGGATTGGGCAAGTTATTTGCCTTTGTTGCATTCATTTTTGTTTATAAAATACTAATTACCTCTTTTATTGTTTGAAGAGATTAAAAGTTAATAGGAGAAACTAAATAAACAGAATGCCATTCTGCACAAACTATATAAGCTGGTAATTAATTTCTGGCCTCCTCTGAGCTAATTAACTCATATAAAGAAATGAAGTTAATGAACCATAATTCTAGTCATACAAGTGTAGATACAAGCAGTTTGACTTAATGAATTAATAAGATATTTCCTTTCTTAGAGGTTTTTCAATTGTGTTCCTAATCTGAAGGCCCCTTTAATGCTCCTTTCTGTTTAAAATGTTTAATAAATGGCAGGGCAACCTGGTGATGGCATTGGTGCGGTGGCTGTGTCACGTGGCAAGAACCAGAGCCAGAGCCCATGCCTCCGTGTTGCCTCCAGTCACCGCTGGCCTGTGCAGAGCCCAGTGTGACCCTCAGAGGGCATGTGACATGGAGGAGCTGCTTCCTCATGGGATCCGTCCCAGCTTCCTTGGGAAACCGAGGTCACCTGAAGCGCGTCCCTGTTCGTGGCCCACCCTGAGGTGCCAGCCGCACCTGTTCACATGAGTCACGAAGGCTCCTCCCTCTGCTCGCATCTCCTACATCTGCATCCCCACTTTTGAAAAGAGTCTCATCTGAAGTCTGGATCAATAAACTGCCAATAAGCGGAAAACAGTCTTCCTTTTTGCCTTTTCCATGTTCAAGCCTTCTAATACTGGTGTTAAAATGGCATGAAGCATATTTCTTCAATATTTTGGGACTCAACTGAAAATGGCATCTGGAGTGACACTGTGAAAGGGTTAAATTGTTTACTAAATAAAGGCACCACCCAGGGCATGGAAAGGTGCATCCTTTATTTAAAATAATTTTTAAAGGAAATTATCTATCTTAAACTCCATACTTCCATTCACTTGCTTCCTAGAACTCAGGTGTTTTCAGGATAAGTATTTGGGGCCCAGGACTGGCACATGTTCCAGGCCACTCATTCTGCACAGTTTGAGGAATATGTTTATGGCACAATTTTGCACACTCTCATGTTGCCAGGCGTCTGGAGCTTGGGTTGAACAAGGACAGCAGCAAAGACGTGCTTTGTTTTACAGTGAGGTCTGTGTCATCCTTACTGACTAACAAGGAAGCCTGGAAGTCCTACCCTTTGCTACAGATGTTCACAAGAGCTTGTGTTCACTGTGGAAATACGGGAAAAAAGAAATTGAGAAGGGGCCAAGCATGGTGGCTCACGCCTGTAATCCCAGCACTTCGGGAGGCCAAGACGGGCGGATCATGAGGTCAGGAGATTGAGACCATCCTGGCTAACACAGTGAAACCCTGTCTCTGCTAAAAGTACAAAAAAATTAGCCGGGCATGATGGTGGGCACCTGTAGTCCTAGCTACTTGGGAGGCTGAGGCAGGAGAATGGTGTGAACCCAGGAGGCAGAGCTTGCAGTGAGCTGAGATTACACCACTGCATCCTCGGTGACAGAGTGAGACTCCATCTCAAAAAAAAAAAAAAAAAGAAAAGAAATTGAGTAGGAAGAGAGAGTGTAGGAGAGTGTGCCCAACTTTTGAGGGTCATCATTAGATTTAATTTTCACATCGCCATGGGCCAAATGCTGCCCACATCCTGCCACAGTAGATCTGAAGCTGAAATTTAGGGGTTAAGTGGGTGATCCGAGGTCATACAGCTGGTCACTGGGAGAACAGAATTTGACCGGGGGTCATTTCTAAGCTAACGAGATGCATGTAACCACCGTCCTCTACTGCTTTCCTCTAGGCCAGTGGGCACCTCCGCCACCCAGGGCTGGCAGGGTTGGGTGGTCGCCTGTCTTCTTGGCACTGCCTGTGCCACTGCTCTGCCACCTACCCCTGGGCAGAGCAGAGGGAGCCTCTTCAACAGGCTCTCCATCCTACCTCATCCTTCCCTCCCTACAGCCTGGAATTCAATCATGATTGTGGGAACAATAACAATGAAAGTGACGATGACAACAAAGATGGCAGAACAAGGATGGCCGCAGTCTGTCAGATTCCCATGAGCACGTGTGCACCTGAGGGCACTGCCAGAGCAGGGGCACCCTTCAGAGGGGAAGGTCCTCAGGCCCAGGCTCCCGGGGACGGCGTGTGTCCTGGCTCCACCCTCTGCTGGTGGTGAGACCACGCACACCGCAAGACCATGGACATCGCAAGACCACCCACGTGGTGAGACAAGGCAAGAGCATAAACATGGAGAGACCACAGATGTGGTGAGACCACGGACATGGTGAGACCACAGGTGAAGTGAGACCACTGACACAGGAGATCATGGATGCAGGGAGATCATGCATGCAGTGGGGTCATGGACACAAGACAGTGTGTGAGACAGTGGGGCTGCCAGCATGGCAAGACCACCACCACAGGGAGATCAAGGACACGGTGAGGCCAGGGACACGGTGAGGCCAGGGACACGGTGAGGCCAGAGACGTGGTGAGGCCAGGGACACACGTGCGAACCTCCCTGAACTCCGTGTGAGCATCTCGGGCCATGCAAGGAGACTGACGTGACAAAGCAGCCACGGCCAGAGGTGTGAGAGAGACAGAGGCCTAAGGACATCATACCCTCCTGAGTCTCCCCAGCCTTCTCTGCCTGCTCCGGACCTGACTTCCATCATAGCTGGAAATTGGGTTTGATGAGTTCAGTGTTTCTCGTTGGCCACAGAGCGTCTTCTAACCCAGGACTTAGTGCAGGCCCTTCTCAGCCTGGCTAGGGGTGGAGCCCTAAGCCCTGCGTGAGGTGCTCTCTGGAATTCGGATGGACAGTGGCTTCTGGGCGATGTTTAGGGCCGGGCCACCGTGTGCAGATGCCCAGTCGTTACCTGGCACAGGTGAGGATGTAGAATTGTTTCTCATGACTCAACTGACATTTTGTCCTCAGCAGGCACAGGGCGCTCCTGATGGGACGTGAATCTGCCCCTGGGGAATCACCAGACTCTGAGATGGGGGTGGGGACCAGCTCTGTGCCAGCTCTATTGTCAGCGACCATCCTTCAACAGCCTGCACTGAGCACCTTCTCTCCCGCACTGGTCGCTCCTTCAGGCTGAACACTCTATCAGGGGCCTTCAATTAGCTTCCTGTGAGGCCACTTCTCCTCCGGGGTGAGTTTCAGGAATTCTCTAAAAGTGGGGGCCTTGCAGGCTGAGTGATGGGGTGCAGGTGGCCTTGCGCTGCGGGGACCAGTGCCTCTCGAGACCACCTGTGCACTGTGAAATCCAGAAGCTGGACACACCCAGGAGTGAGGGAGCCACTGGCCCTGTCAGGTGTCACTCTGAGATGCAGCTGCGCTGACTGGGTCCTCTCTGTGACGGAAAACATGGATGTTCAGGATGTAGAACAGATTATACAGTTCTACGTTTTTCAAAATGGTAAATGCAAACTTTTATGGGCAAGGGCATATTTGTAATATTTGATTTCACAAAATTGTGTTTGAATAAGACTGCCCACTGGGGGACATGTGACAGTGTGTCTGGCTTGGCCACACACTCACTGCGGGGACAAGCAGCCCGTCGCCTCCGTTTCCACATTTGCGAAGTGGAGTCAATTTAGCGTATGGAGGAGGTTACCAGGAAGAATGACTAATGTGTGCAAAGCAGTTGGGTGACGCCCAGCCTTCAGGAGGCTCAGCAATCGCTCTTTCCTGTTTCAGAAATTCACACTCAAGAGCACACCTGCTGGGTGACAGAGTTTCTAAGACTGCCCCGTTTTCTCTATTTCTTGCCATCAGATGATTTTAATTTACAGAGATATAAATTATAAATATGGAGAAGGTGTTTTATCATCACTAAAACTGAAAATGCACATGAAGTTTTAGAACCCCCGGAAGATTGGGAATTGCCTCTGCAAACACCAAGCTCCCGCGGCAGCTGATCTTTTGGGCTCTGCCTCTGACATCAGAGGAGACGTGAGAATTTTTCTTACCTCTCTTCAGGAGACAGCTGCACAAGTATCCACATTTAAAGATACGTGTGCAAAACCTCACCATTGTGCGAGGAGAATAATTTATATTGTAAGCCAAGCAAATATGATTTGTGAGAGTCATAATGACTAAATACCAGTCGGAATAGTTACTATTAAAAAGTCGACTGGGCACAGTGGCTTATGCCTGTAATCTCAGCACTTTGGGAGGCCGAGGTGGGCGGATCACTTGAGCTCAGGAATTCGAGACCAGCCTGGGCATTGTGAAACCCCATCTCTATAAAACTTTTTAAAAATATAGACAGGTATGGTGGTGCCTCCCTGTAGTCTCAGCCACTCAGAAGGCTGAGGCAGGAAGTTAGCTTGAGCTCAGGATGTGGAGGTTGCAGTGAGTTAAGATTGCACCAGTGCACTCCAGCCTGGGTGCCTGAGTGAGACCCTGTCTTAAAAAAAAAAAAAGTCAAAAAATAATGGATGCTGGCAAGGTGATAGAGAAAAGGGAATGTTTACACTGTTTACACTGTTGGTAGGAGTATAAATCAGCTCAACCCTTTTGGAAAGCAGTATGGGGATTCCTCAAAGAGCTAAAAGCAGAACAACCATTCCACCCAGCAATCCCATTACTGGGTATATACCCAGAGGAATATAAATCATTCTACCATAAAGACACATGCACAAATGTTCATTGCATCAGTATTCACTATAGCCAAGACATGAAATCAACCTAAATCCCCATCAGTGACAGACTGAATAAAGAAAATGTGGTACAAATATATCGTGGAATACTATGCAGCCATAAAAAAGAGCAAGAACATGTTTTTAGCAGAAACATAGATGGAACTGGAAGCCATTATCTTCAGCAAACTTACACAGGAACAGAAAACCAAATACTGCGTGTTCTCACTTATAAGTGGGAGCTAAGTGATGAGAACTCATGAACACAAAGAAGGAAACAACAGACATTGGGATCCACTTAAGACTGGAGGGTTGGGGGCAGGGAGAGGAGCAGAAAAGATAACTATTAGGGAATGAGCTTAAATACTTGAGTGATGAAATAATCTGTACAACACACCCCCAACATGAGTTTACCTATGTAACGAACCTTCACATGTACCCCTGAACCTAAAATAAAAGTTAAAAAAGAAAAGCTTGAATCTTAGTCCACAATGACTTTTATCATATTGTCAGAAGAGAGATGAGAACGCGAGAAAACAATCAATCAACAACCGATAATAACGTATTGATTTACCAGAGATAATATTTTTCCTGTTCTATTATTTTAAAACATGCCATTAACTAAAGTGTAAGTGGCCTCCAACATAGACCTTTGCTCCCGAATTATAGCCAGCTGATAAATTTTATTCCCATCCTCCGACTGAGAACAGGGCTAATGCAGACTCAGAAATGTATTTCATCTTGATTTAGTAAATGTCATTTATCTGACTCCATCATTGACTCAGATGCTAAGAATACAGCTTTTCTTGGCCATTTTATCCTAATTGATGAGGTGGCCACGTGTGCACACGCTGAGGCTCCAAGATGGACTGTCCCTGGCTTTTGATCGACTGTGTATGAAGTCGGCTTTTAGAACTTATAACTGCCTCTTCTCTGGCCACGGCAGCACTTGTTATTAATGAAAAGCATGACTATCAGCTACTGGAAAGCAATCTAATTAAACAGCAAGATTTTCATAAAATGAGTTTGAAATCAATTGGTCAATACAGAAGCCACTTAAGAAAATGTGTGTATGATGAACCGCGATTTAGCTGAAGATGGTGAGCATGTGTTCTCATCAGCTCAACAGTCTGCCTGCATCTTGAGTTCCCCTAACCATTACTGGTAAAAGTTACATCTTTTATGCTCAGAATTCAGAGGATTTAGACAAATATCTTAGGCAGAATCATGGCCATCCTCTGAGCCCTAAAGGCATTTCAGATGCGTCCAAAGGGAGCAATATTCACCCAGCTCGGCTCCCACACAAGCAGCCGGGTCCTCAGGAACCGTAAGCAGGAGAAACACTCAGCTTCAGACCTGCTCTGACTCAGAGACTGTCTGGTGAACCAGAGAAGTGGGTTATTGGCATTTCCTATCTATACTTAACCATTTGTAAGCCCTATACATATTTTCTGATAAGCTACTTTGTCCACGAGCAAAGACAACTGTCTTAGATATTTCCATTATGTTTACTTGGCCTCTTAAAATCAAGAACTCTTTATAAGAGGGAAGAAATTTATTAAAATCTTTTATGGTGCAAGATATAAATAATGCAGCCTGCAATCTATCTGCATTGTGGAATCATGTTCTGCCTGGGGAGAGAGAGATGAGTAATTAAATGATTACATTCAATCCTAATATTTGATATTTGATTGTCAATGTCTGCTTAGCTAGCCTCACCTAATGTATATATGTAAATCAATTTTATATGAAAACTTGCTTTATACAAAACTTTAAATATTGAGACATTTATACAATCTTAGTGAAAAAGTTCCTGCCAGGATTAATCTATAAATGAAGGGTATATTCTTGCAATATCTATAATTTTAATTTATAAAACAGCCACTTAGTTCTTATTCTAATCATCCTCTCATTATCATCTATGCTATCATCTTACCTGATCTGATCATCTTATTCAATCATCCTCTTCATCAGTGCCTGCTTCTATAGGACGAGGTTCTTTTCCCTCTATGGTGTTTATCACATCTATTCAGTATGGGATTAAGACGTCAAGCTTTTCTTGGCAGGGGGCTTAGAATATAGCCCCAAACATGAGTTTCCATCCTGCCCTGGCCCCAGCATGGGCTCCCAGAATTCAACAACCCTCTCCTGTTTGTCTCTTAATTCTCTCTGGAGAGACATCCTTCTCTTCCTTCATGCTTTTGTTAATGTCTGCGTATACATACACAGGTATATATAAATGCATGTATCACACATGTATGCCTACATACATCTTCTAAGTGTCTCATGCTAGCAGGTAATTCCAATGTTTACTTATTCTGCCTGCAATGTGTTGACCTACAATGGGTGGGGTTTTCCTTTTTATGTAGATACATTTTATTAAATGAGAAGATATCTATAGTACAGAGGGTTTTCTTATGTGAACCTGATAGCTAGCACCTTAAAATATCACAAACTCTTACTGGATCTAGTTATTGCGTATAATCATTTATCCGACAAACATTTCCTGAATGTCTGCTAGCCTTCAAGTACTGCATTTATCAAGTGGTGAAATTAATCAGGTATTGATTAAATGCATTAATGTAAGGGAAGCACTTTGATCAGTCCTGGGATCACAGCAAGAAAAGAGAAGAGTCAACCCCTGTTGTTACCGTCGTTTTCATGTTGACGGGGACAACAGTGCAAGATGCAGATGCTGTGAACCTGAGGCTGTCATAGCTTGAGGGTGGCGACACGAGAAACCCTCACAAAACACAATAGTAATTTTGATGATGAAGGAATTTAGGAGGGATTTCTACTCTGTCTAGAACATAGGGTAAAAGTTCCCAGAGATGCAGCATCTGAGCTGAGCCGTCCACGGTGGCCCAAACAACTCAGGCTGGCAGCAGGGCTGACGTGGGCCTGGGCTGGATCATGCACCAGGCAGCTGGACTAGAGATCAAGGGTCAACACAGAGAGGGACTGGATGGGGGAATGGGCAGATCAGGCGCCGTAAACAGTTTACATTTAATATCAGAGATTCGGTCATTTTCGAAGTGCGTGTTTTTGGCCTTGGAATCCAAGCTCTTGATGAAACATCTAGCCTGCAGAACAGACGCAGACATCGCTACGTGAGAGGTGCAGGTTCATTGCTGGAGACAAACATGGGCTTGATGATTCCTTGGGAGTCTCCGCGTGGGACCCTCTCTTCTCCTGCTTCTGCAATGCGCGCTCCCTGAAGTCCCATTCTTGCTCGATGGCTTTCTTCCCATTTGGTCTCTAGGGGCAAGTCCAGCCAACTCCCTGGCTTCACAACCCCTGTCCTGCTGAGGGTTCCTGGCCACCCGCCCTTCTTGAGCCCCTGCCCCTGTCCAGCTGCTGCCGAATGTCCCACGGGGACCGCAGACGATACAGTAGCTCGCACCCTCCCGTGCGCTGCACACACTCAGTGCACCGACATGCGTTCTGCCTCGTTTCATAGCTGAACACACAATCGTATCATCCATAAATACGAACACAGTGCTTGACGGTATACTTTTGAGCTATAAAAACCTGCAGGACGGAGATGTAAATTTTTAAACGTATGAGCTTGAACCTGTGAACGGGCACCTTCTGCACGTGGAGGATGGACAGCCAAGTCCCGTGAGAAGGTCGGCAGTGCCCTCGGTTCCCTCTCGTAGGCGCGAAGCTCCACTCCTCGTCAGCTTGAAAATTCCCCATCGTCGCTTCCACTTTCCAAACAGAAACACACCTGTGAAGCTGTTTTTCATGTGCGATCGCCCCTTGAGCTGTCTGATTTATGGCCGGCCCTCATCCTTTGGAATAAAGCAGCCCTCTGCACCTTCACTGAAACGTGGAAAATTTTGTTAGCAAGTGGGACTAGCTCCCCGCATGGGGGGTTTCTCTGTTTTCCGAGACGGCTTACTCGGCGCCTGGTGAGACGGTGCTTCTGTTTTTGTCTCTACTCCGTGTTCTGAGTGCACCGCATTTATTCCCAGATAGCGTTTCTACTTACAGTGGAGACAGGCGAATACTAAAACACAGCAGAAATATGACGAAACACCCTGTAATCTTGTTTCTTTTGAGTTCCTATCACTCACTTCAATCTATTCTAAAAATAAAGGACTTGTCAGGCCTAATGATAAGGGAGAGTTTTAGGGAAATAAAGAGAGCTGAACTGACACAGACATAATAATGTCAAGATATAAATCACAGAGTCCTTCTGCCATTTTCATTATCTGCCTCTGAGGATTACGGTGCTTGCTATAAATGAGACGCTATGGGGACTCTGCCTGTATATACCAGTCTAGATGCAGGGTCAACAGTGGGCAAGCTTTGCTTAAAGCCCAGCAGGCATTCTACATTTTAGTTTTGGGCATTTTGAAAAATTGCATTTGCTGTATTAATATCTATCTATTTATCTATTTTCTTTTAGGAAAGACAAACGGACTCAAATTAGAGTAACAATGAATCAAATTAGAGGAAAAATGAATTCTTAAGCAGATAAGAAAAAGCTTAAATACATCATGATTAAACCATATGTCTCGCACCATCATCTCTTAAGTACTATAAATCTTTACAGATGTACAGATTTGTGGGTTCCAAAGTGCCCGTGAATCCTTCCTCTACTGTGACACTCATCCTTTCCTGAGGCTTTCAAAATGGAAAACGTTTATTTTCATGAATGTGAAAGTTTCTTTAGCAGAGTAACTTAAGATTACTCTTAAGAAACTTTCTTCCTTCCACCTTTATAAACTGATAATATTCTTATCACCTGAGATCTTCATCCATTCATTTGTTAATTGATTTATTTAGCTAAAATTTGTCTGCATTCTTCCCAAATGTCCAGCCTTGTGCTAATCTTCTGGACAAAGAATTAGGAATCATTTCTGTTGATGTCAAAGAGTTTTGATAGTTAGAAAAGAACAGGCCTAAAATGATTAAGAATATTTAGTTATTTCACTTCTACACTCACCTGAAAGTTAGAGAATATTTTTTCCCTGTTTCATGTTTTCTTCCAGGAAATTAAACATATTTTGTGTTGGACTCAGCGCCTATTATGCCTTAGATTCCAGCAACCTAATTGTGAATAAACTTGATGAATGCTAAGTTTTTAAAAGTTATTATTTATTACATAGTTGAATCCTTCAGAATATATTTAAACCAAACTACTTTTATCAAAAAAAGTTAAATAAATTTGAAATGTATATGAATCTGTGGTGGCATTAAAACTAATGAATATTTAGTTAGAAAGCTTTGATACCAGTACAAGAATGTTTTAGCACCATAGTGGTTTAAATATTGAAAGAATTTTTTAAAAAGAAATGTGAACATTTTAGGAACATTAAGAAGTACTTATTTACTAATCGTCCTAATTGTGCAGTCTAGAGAGGATGTTTATTATAAGTAATTATGACTTGACCATATGTGTGCTTTAGCTATAATGATTGTTCCTAAATAAGAGTTGCTGTATGTAAAAATAAATAAAACATAAAGTCTTTGCTTGTTCTGCTCTGGTCATCTCTCTCTCTTTATGCTTATTCATGTATGTCTGTTGCTTCATACACATGCACACACATGTGCACACATGGAACACACACACGTGGACACACATGCACACACACACATGCACACATACGCACCAGACAAGAGAAGTGTACACAGACCTGATTTTTCACTGTGATCCTTGAAATGTCTACCTCGGAGCTTTTCATGTTCTAGGAACCCATAAATATTTCTGTTTCGAGTTGAATTAAAATTGATTCTGCTCTGTGTCTAATTTTGGCCTTGCTAAGCTAAGTCACTTAGCATGCAGGGCACTCCTGTGTTACTGGGCTGGCACCAATTTGTTGTTGACTGATTTACGCTAATTCAAACAGTTCATAATATGTCACAATTTTTCCAGGGGTTATAGAAGAGATGCTTCTGGGAGGCTTGCACAGCCACTGATAACTAGTACATTAGCCCTTGGGTTGTTTGCTCTTTTTGTTTCTGCAAAGGGGGAAAAAAAACACCAAAACACCTGGATATGTTTTTTAAAAAAACTTAGATATTTACACAAAAAGCAAATACATTTAAACACACACACAAACACACACTGGCACACACTCACATACCCTGCACACACCAACAGACACAAACACACACACTACTATAATGCACTCACACACATACACACACAAGCACATGTACACACTTGCACACATGCATCTGCTTACGTACTCACAGGCACACACCTCTCTGCAAACTGGCGAGCTTCTGATTGTTATACAGGGATTGAAATCCCTATGCAAGCCTAGACTGACAAAGTAAAACCCGTGATTTCACATAGCATCAATTTCCAAGTAAATCATCTCTCACGCGATAACAAATAACCAAGATTCTGTTTGTCTGTTTTGCTTGATGAGACCCTTTCTTCCATTTCAAAATGATGGTTCCTTCCGTTGGTCTTAGTTATGAAGCATCATTGCTAGGTTCTTCCTTGGCTCAATCACACCTATTGATTTAATAAATTAATATGCACGTAGGGTCTCATAACAAGCCTAGCTGGTGAGATAATTAAAACGATGTGATCCTTTGCTAAGTTTCTGCATTCGGAAAGGAAAGGTCTGAAAATGCATGGGAAAACAAATTGTAAACAAATGACAAGACAATGTGTGACACTAAAAAAAATGTTCTGTTTGTTCATTCTTGTCTAGTAAAACTTCTGTTCAGGAAGAAGAATAATTTTAATTTTGTGACAAGCACTTTTTAAAAGATGTGATTCTAGTTCGTAATTGCCAAAAAAATACATATTCCTCCCCTAGAGAGCTATGTCATGGGGAAACGTAGCAAACTCATAATTGCCACTTGAACACCACGGCCAACACCTCTGTATGCTGCTGCCTGTCAAGGCCTGGATCGCTGATTTCTATCGGAAGCTGTTGCTCTTTCTTATCGAAGCTATGGGGCTAAATACAAAAACAGCTTTTTTAATTATGATATCAAAACTTTTAGCTAATTCAACAGTGAAGACAACTTTCACCAAAGCAATGCTTATCTCTTGACTTCTTAAAATCATTTAAAAATATATTCAGAAATCCTTTAAATGCAAATTTTAAAAGACACAGGACACAGACTGAATTTCCATGAGGTCCAGCCACTCTGGAATCCCCTGGAAAAATAATGCGATACACCAATATCAATAATATTTCTTAATGTTTTTATCACCGGTCATTTGTCAAAATATTTCAAAGACGCTTTTGAATAAGTTATCACGAAATTTCAAAATTTATACATAAATACAAATTGTAAGCCTCATATGTATTGTTCACTGGTGGTGTAGAATATTTAAATCTAGGAATTTTAAAAATAAGCATCTTGTCTTGCAAGCTGACATCCAAACCTCCTTCCCCGACCCACTGTCTGGTGATCTGTGGGCTGGAGGCTCAGCCACCTTCGTCAGGTTTAAACTACTACGGAGTCCTCTTATGGCTTGCTAGAAGCAGATTCACTTCCTACATTTAATAAAAGAGCCTGAATCCTGCTGTGAATGTATTTTATGAATTCATATGTTGTTTCTAAAACATTAGGAATTGCTAATAGTCATATAGCTCAGAGAGGTTGTGGGAGCTCATCGGGACACACAGCATCGCAGTAGCAATCTGGAAAGACTTTAATTCTCCATGAATCTGTGAAGGAGAAGACGTAAGCCACTTGTTGGCTCCTGAAGGAAGGAGGGAAGCAGGAAGGGAGGCAGGGAAGGGAAACAGTGATGGGAAGAAGAAAGTAAGTGGGTAGGGCAGGGGAAAGGGGGGCAAAGGAGCAAGCATGGCTCCGATCCGTCGTCCCCTCCCTGACGGGGCTCATAGCTCCATGTCAGAGCAGATAACAAGAGTCACAATGTAAAACTGCCCGACTTTTATTTCTGCCTTTCCAAGCTATTGGCTCCTTCACTAATAATCGGGATTTATTACCGGACCCATCTGCTGCCTCTACAAGGTCAAAAGGTAAACCGCAGGCACAGCTGATGTCACCATCAAGGTGGCTGGTCGCAAATGGAGCCTGACAAGTGTACTTTTAAGAGAATATTGTTGCCAGGGCTCTCTGGGCATGAAAGTCACGCTGATGAAGAAAATAAACCTAAAATACGAAAAAGATGTTGAGTTTAACCCATTAATCCACATGATGGGGGCTGTCAGGGTCCGGTCTGTGTGGCAGCCAGAAAGAAGCACAGGCCTCTGCACCCATCTGTGTGGGTTCTGCACATTGGAGTCTCCCGAACCCCTGGAAACAGTCCCCAAAACATGTGCGTGCCATGGGGGGACAATGAGGAGGGAGACACTTGCAGGCACGTACTCCGACTTCCCAAGGCTACATTAGACTTGGGAAAGCATGGGTGTTCCTTTGCTTTCTGCTGTGGGTCGGGCCTTACTTCCTGGGAGGACTGTCTGTAGCAGAGCAGCTCAGCTTTGGACACTCTCCAGATATTCTGGCTTCTGCAAATGTTGGAAGACTGGGCAATTTTTGAGAGTGAATTTGTCCATATATTCGAAACTGTCAAAAGGATAGTTAAGGTTGCACATCAACGGCCAGACACTGTGGCTCACGCCTGTAATCCCAGCACTTTGAGAGGCTGAGGTGGTCGGATCACTTGAGCCCAGGAGTTTGAGACCAGCCTGGCCAACATGGCGAAACCCCATTTCTACTAAAACTACAAAAATTATACTGGCGTGGGGCCGTGGGCGCCTGTAATCCCGGCTACTCAGGAGGCTGAGGCAGGAGAATCGCTTGAACCAGGGAGGTAGAGGTTGCAGCGAGCCAACATTGTGCCACTGCACTCCAGCCTGGGCGACAGAGCGAGACTCCATCTCAAAAGAAAAAAATCATCCCAGATGATTTTGTTTGTGTGTTATCCCTTTCCAGCCAGGAAGCTCCAATTTCCTTTTCATTTCCAGCTGAGAGTGAAAAGCAAAAAGTGGAAAGCACTTGGTGTCAGATACAGCTCTCTCTTTCCCAGCAGACACGGAGAACTTACCCTCCATCTCTTTCAGACCAAATTAGAGGCCAGCCTGGAGCTGCAGCCTTTCTCTCAGCTGGTGCTTCCTGGAGATTTTCTGCTCCCACAGAGCATCACCAGAAACAAGCCTGGATGGCCACACACCCATAAATTCTTACCCATCTTCTATTCTCTGGGGCAGTCATTGCTGGCATCATTTTCTTTTGTGTTTCCACTCTTCATTCCAGGAAATCAGCAGAGACAGGTGTTTGTTGGACATGTATAAAGGCTAAATCCCATGCACCCCAATAAAATAGAGGCCATGCTCTGTCCCTCAGGGTGACCTTGCCCTTCCTAGACCTTATGTCTTCAGGTGCTGATTTCATTGAAAGGCATCCCCCACCTGAGTGGTTATTAGAGTGTGGCACACTGGGCTGCCACTTGGTTGTGGCTAGTTACGACCTGCATTGTAGGATGACAGTGAGGAGTAAACATCTGTCCTCAAAACGAGGAAATGAGGGAAAAACATCGGGTGACCAACAGTTGCTTGTACATGGCGTCAGCAACACGGGCTGTTATAAAGATTAAATGAGATTATGCATAGAGGGTGCATAGCTCCATGCTTGGCACATTGCAAGCACCTGAGAAATGGCAGTGCCCATGCCAGGACCGTTTCAAGCTCTATACAATTTCCTAGATTGATCGCCCAGTTCTCAACACAGTTCTGTTTCGCAAGATCAACAACGGTTAGTTTTGTCTTCCACTGTACCATTTGTGACTTGACTTTCCCTTATCTTGCTTCTCCTTGGACTTGTATCAAGAGAGATTTACAGAATGATTGATTTGAATTATTGCCAAGGTTGGTGGAAGGTCCTTTCATAGCTGCCTAGATGGGTGGCCTCATTCTGACCTTCTCCTTTGCCACCCCCTCACTGCCCTCCACAGACACACACACACACACACACACACACACACTGCCTGGGGACTTGCACAGGGTTTCAGGCTAAGGGCCCTAGTGAGTGCAGCTAATGCCCCAGAGCCCCCAGGATCCGATGGCTACAAATGAAGAGGCGAGGTGTGCCCTTTCACCGGAAGTCAAGGGATAAGTGTCTTTAGCTTCACACTGCTAACAAGGACATACCCGAGACTGCGTAATTTATAAAGGAAATAGGTTTAATGGACTCACAGTTCCTCGTGGCTGGGAAGACTTCACAATCATGGTGGAAGATGAAGGAAGAGCAAAGGCACACCTTACATGGAGGCAGGCAAGAGAGTGTGTGCAGGGGAACTCCCATTTTTAAAACCATCAGATCTCATGAGACTTATATACCACCACTAGAACAGTGTGGAGGAAACTTCCCCCATGAGTCAATTATTTCCACCTGGCCCCATCTATGACACATGGGGGTTATTACAATTCACGGTGAGGTTTGGGAGGGGGCACAGCCAAATCATATCACTTCTTCAGCTGACTTGTGGGTCGCTACTTATGATAAATTATCTTAGGAATTAAATACCAGTTTATGAATATTACACTATTATGGCATTATCTTTTGCCAGCTTTCCTGCTCACCACTCCCTTGTCCTTTATTCCGAATGTGGACACATGGGTAGGAGGCATGCAAATCCGTGCCTGACATTTCTCAGTGTGTGGGGCCATCTTGGATCCTGGCAGTGGAAGAGAAATGCGTGAAATGGCAAGGAATGGTGATGGTCAACTGAACAGTGCTTGGTTGTCTGTGGGTTAAGGAAATGTGATGTCCGTGGATGTTGTTTGCTCTTTTCCAAAGGATACAAAAGCTTCTGTGAATACGGAACCACAATTTGACCTAAAGGCATGTCTGCACTCACAATAGAGTTTGTCATTTGCTGTCCTTTGATAATTCCATGTAAAAGACTATCTCACAGGTAGCCTAGAGATGTTTGACACAAAATCAAAAGATAAGGAAGGGCCACCCCAGAGAACTCAGGTACGAAGGAGCCACACCAGGAACCTTGCTGGTAGGTCCTGATGTGAATGGAAGTCAGCAACCAGTTCACGCCTCTCAAGCCAAAACTGGAGACAGAACCAAAAACTGCTTCCTCTCATTCCTGATATAATTTTTCTGACGATATTCTAAAGCCCACAGAAACTTAGTCATTAAGTGGCTCTTTCTCACACAAAATTGCCAAGTTTATTTTAGGGGAGATTAAACATTAACTGAATAGATATGTATAAACGTCATGTATATTTTAATATGTGTGTATATAATCATATATGACTTTACATTTCACACATATATATGTCATTCTGCTGAGAATGGCCTAATTGAGGCACTTTGTGATATATGTCAGTGGACTTTAGTTGCCACATAGAATTTCCATACAGGACTTTTTTTTCTATTTATACTGTTTTCAAATGAATTCTTTTTATAGCACTCATACATTTATGTGTTGTGTAAAGTAAGTATCATGCCCCTTTTGTTGGATAGAAAAGGTACTGAATCCATCTTAGATTGCACAAGGCCCTGATTCAGACCCGGGGGTTAGAAGGGGCAGACCCATGGACATGGCAAGAGGCTTCAGATCCACCAGAGCCAAGGGGCTGTGGGACAGATGTGGACATCCTGGTAAAGGCGATGCCTCAGAAGAGGTTCTGCAGTTCCCGACTTCATTTCTTTGACCTTTCCAAGGGCAGCAGTCGGTAGTTCCAATGGGTAATAGAGGCTTAGCCCAGAGAACGGAGACAGAGCTCAGAGCAGAATGCAGGGACAGGTTGCCTCCCACGCCGTCCACAGCCTCCCAAGCTCCCCGGACTCCCCCGCATCCCACACCATCCGCCCCAGCTCCCCTCACTGCCGGGCCCACAGAGCATCTCTTCAAACCCCCAGCTGCCTGCAATGACCCTCTCACCACCTTGGTGGAATGGGGGCTCACCAGGGAAACTAGCCAGTGGTTCAGTTTCTAATCCATGAAATTACACATTTTACATTCTTACGTTAGCAGACCTAGGTTCCACCTGCTGCACAAACGGGAAGCATCGTTTAGTTCCTAGTTACTTGTTCTATATAGAGCAGCTTTTATTTTTTCTAAATAACACAATGTATTTTAATGACCCTTAATCTATTATTCCAACTGAGTGACGTCTTAACGTTTGTGTTCGGTCCATAAAGAAAATGAGTAACTCTAACATGTGTGAACAAGAACAAGTAATATGTCTAAGCAGTGATACAATAACATATTTGAACAAAAGTAAAAATGGTCCAGATATTAATTTCTGAGATGGGGAATTCTGTTGGTTTTTGAAAGATCCCAGTGTGTCAGAAAACAGGACTGCCAAGTTTTCAAGTTTTCATCCCTTTTGTATGAACTTTACTGGAAAGCGGGACCGCTAAACTTAGTAGTAAGAAGGAGCTGACAACTGACAGAGACAAAAGTCTCTAGTGGAGACTTTTAATCCCCAATGAATTGGGCTAAGCACTAGCGTTTGTCATGCCCAAGTCTGCTATTCAACTTTCTTTTCTTTTTTCTTTTTTTTTTTTTTTGAGATGGAGTCTCACTCTCTGCCACCCAGGCTGGAGTGCAGTGGCATGATCTCGGCTTACTGCAACCTCTGCCTCCTGGGTTCAAGAGATTCTCCTGCCTTGGCCTCCTGAGTAGCTGAGATTACAGGCATGTGCCACCTCGCCCAGCTAATTTTTGTATTTTTGGTAGAGATAGGGTTTCACTATATTGGTCAGGCTGGTCTCGAACTCCTGACAGGTGATCCACCTGCCTCCGCCTCCCAAAGTGTTCGGATTACAGGCATGAGCCACCACACACGGCCTAAAATTTCAAGTTTAGAGGTGGAAAAGCTTTCTTGCTCTCTGCAACCAAGGAATGCATAGACCTGCACACACACTGGAGAAGGTGTTCAATGAGGGAACGCACACAGGGGAGGGAAAGCACATGGATCGTTTCTTCTCACAACCACAGCTCTTCCCTGCCTGTAAGTGCATGCATGTGACTTATTAACAAAGTGTAATTGTTTGTGATTCGGAGGCTCCTGGGTTCAAATCGCCTCATGTCTTTGTTCTTGTGTTTTATACTACGTGGGAGGATTTTGGATTTTTTCTTCCCAGTATGACAAGTGTTTTCTGTGCTCTTCCTGGAGTCTAACAGAAGAATCTCTCAAGTCTATTTGCTCTCCTTCCAACATGGCAAATATCAATTTAGCTAATGAGGCACAGGTGTAATTGTAGGCATTCCTTCAAGAATTCTTCAGCTATGAATCTGCCTCTGATTATGCAGTGCGCTTCCATAATTGCAGTTTGCTGGGAAAATTCACAGCTCCAGAGGTCCTCATGCCTGCGCCTCGCCGGTGTGGTGGGCACCTGGGCCGCGTGTTAGTACATTGAGATGCAGGAAATAAAAACAAGCCTAGCCCTGGGCTTGGGGCCCCTGCACTGTGCTCCCGCTTTGCTCCGTTGTGTTGCTCTGTTTCAATCAGATACGGTTTCCACACTTGCAAAAAGCATTACTTTGAGAAGAAATGGCACAGTTGATCAATTTCTTTCCTCCCCATCAATCACTTAGGTGAGAGGGGACTGTCCTTCCTCCAGTTCTCCAGCCATGTGTGGTCTTGGTGCTGAATGTTGATGATTTGGTTTTGGGTGAATTCTAAACCATCATTTTCAAGTAATTTCTGTATGAAACAGACACCTGCATTGCACCTCCACCCGTGGCTTTTGGGGGGAAAATACCAGATGGCTCAGATTCTGTGACTACCCACTGAGGTTTGAGCAGAACTGGAAGGCAGGTGGAGATGGGTCGGATTCTGTGACCACCCACTGAGGTTTGAGCAGAACTGGAAGGCAGGTGGAGATGGGTCAGATTCTGTGACCACCCACTGAGGTTTGAGCAGAACTGGAAGGCAGGTGGATTAAATCTAGGTGGTGACTCCAGCACATCTCTAATGAACGCTTCTTAACCTTTAATTTCAAGGGGCCTGGTGACCCTCAGATGTGTCGGTGTGGAGAAGAGATGGGTATCCATAGCCTTGATTAGGATCACATGCCAGTTACCCAGAATTATAACAGCTCAGCTCGAGTTTTAATTATTTAAAAGCATCACAACATATCGAAACACAGTGTCTGTTCTGTCTGTGATCAACTCATTATTCAACATAAAGACAGGAATAAAAAGTATTCTCTGAATCAGTGAAAATACGACATGGCTAAAGTGTTACATATTATTTTATTATATTCAAAAGTTGAATTTGTAAAAGTTAATTTTACATTAAGTCATATTTGAAAGGAAAGGTCAAATTTGAAGGAAATGTAGATTTTTGTGGGTTTGGTGGTATAAACTGGAAAATATTGTTAAATAATATCGCAATAAAAGTAGCCCCATGTACCTACCTTCTTCTTTTTAGCCTTATTGAAGTACAAGTGGGCGAATAAAAATTCTATATATCTAAGGTATACAGTGATGTGATTCAATTCTACATTGTGAAATGATTATCACAATTGCTAATTAATTCATCCTTCGTCTCACAGGCACTTTTTTTTTTTTTTTTTTTTTTAATGAGGACGCTCAAAATCTGCTCTGTCATCAAACTTTAAGCACACAGCGTTGTGTTACTGCCGCCAGGCTGCACCTGAGGCCTCCAGAACGCACTCATCTTCAACTGGAAGTCTATGCCCTTTGACCGGCATCCGTCGGTTTCCCTGTTCCCAGCCCCAACTTTTTGATGTAGGACTAAGGCCTTTATTTTTCAAAGAAGTATCTTCAGATTAATTTATTGCATAAAGCACAGCTGCAATGCAGCCTCTGTCGCTTCCTCCTCTATAATCACACAGGAGAAAGGTCTCGAAAATTCAGCAAGCTGTGACTATCAGTGAGGATATTCCATGGGAAAAAAAGAGCATTAATGAACCACCACGAGTCAGCCAAGTGTGCGTCAGTGAGGGCGGTGCTCTTCCCCAACTCGGATTTATTTATTTTTATAAAGTTAAATCGCTCCTTCAGTCACCCCTTTGGCAGAGCGATGCCGTCAACAACTTCATGGCAGCTTCGAGTCTTTATGTGAATGACACATATTATAAAACGGTCCTAATGAAACTGATGGGGACTCCATTTATTACCTTTAGTGTGGCAAATATACGTACGTGAAATTGAAAATTATTTTAATGCTGTTAATAATATACCCCTAGTAGAATTACACATGCAAAATAAGAAGTGCCTTTGAAGCAGTAAGCCTATGCGTATTTCTGTGTAACATGGAGTAAAAATGGAGTAATGCGCTTACGATTTCTGAAAGTGTTACCTCCTTTTCAGTACTCGATTCCATCTCACAGTTCTTATTTTTCTGCCTGGGATCATATTACTTCCTTTTGCATTTTTTTTCTTTTTTTTTTTTGGAAACAGAGTCTCACTCTATCACGCAGGCCAGAGTACAGTGGAGTGATCTCGACTCACTGCAACCTCCTCCTTCCAGGTTCAAGTGATTCTCCTGCCTCAGCCTCCAAAATAGCTGGGATTACAGGCACCTGCCACCACACCTGGCTAATATCTTTTGTATTTTTAGTAGAGATGGAGTTTCAGCATGTTGGCCAGGCTGGTCTCAGAAACTCCTGACCTCAAGTGATCCGCCCAACTTGGCTTCCCAAAGTTCTGGGATTATAGGTGTGAGCCACCATGCACAGCCCCTTTCTCTTTTCTGGCTGTGCAATTATGTTGGAAACAAGTTATCTTAGCTTTTGTTTAAAAATATCTTTCCCTTACCTTTATATTCAAAGGATAGTTTCCCCAGACTGCCTTGTGTGTTGGTTGGTTGGTTGGTTGGTTGGTTTCAGCGTTACTGTTCTGTGCAGTCTTTATGGGCTTGCCGGTACTGGATTAGCTCTTCCTGTAGACAACAATAAAACCGATGTGTTTTCTTTCTCAAATGTTAGACAACAGGCAGCAGAGAGAACAGCAAAATCACGGAGTGAGGCTCTGAGGAGAGGATTTCCTAACCATACCCTGCAAGTTGAAGGCGAAGCACAGCATGGTGGATTCCCTGAGCTGAGGAGGGGAACAGAGTTTTGCGTGGGTGAAGAGGCTAGAATAGACGTGCTGGGGTCAGCATGGAGAGGCCCCAGAGGTCTACGTGAGGTCCCCATGAGTCCTTAATGGAGGAGTTTTGTTGCATATGCACAAGGTACTTTCTGAGGCTGGACAGAGCAGCTCCTCTTGGGCGGAAGGAGCAGATTGTGGAGTTGAGCAGGTGTGAAGGTGCTGATGTGCTGGTCTAGTCCGTGGGTGGACCTCATCCACACTTCGTAACACCAAGAATCCACTGGGAGAGTCCACGACTTAAAAGTAAGGATCATGTCCTAGAGAAAGGCCTATTTTATTCTACTTTAAATAGTCTGATGCCTCACTAGAATAAAAGAACATCCTGACAAGGACTACAAAATACACTGAGTTTGGAGGTTGAGACATGATGAGCTACAGGGGCTTGGAGAAACCTGGGTTTTCTGCAGGTCTGCCATAACAGATTGTAAAACCAAGCCTGCACAAATTAGTAGTGTTGTCAGTTAATCTGGGCAGTAAAACAGAAACAACCCTCTTCAGAGAAACATAGCAGAACCCAGAGTCTCCACAATACACAACGTTTAATGCCAATGATAAAATCAAAACTCACTAGTCATAAAAAGGGCCAAAGAAATGTAACCCTTATTCAAGAAAAAAATAGTTTAAAAAAACCTGACACCCATATTGCTGATATCTTAGATTCCTGTGCCATCCCATTGCTTTGCATTCCAGCTTTAATTTTCTGTTGGGAAATCAGCCATCGGTATTATTGGTCCTTGAAAATAATGGGGTCTTCTGCTTTGTTTCCCTTTAAAATTTCCTTTTGGTCTTTGATTTTCAGCAATTTGCTCGTGATGTTCCACGTTCAAAATCAAACATGGTTTTGTTTGATTAATCCTGCCTGTGACTCAGTGAGTTTCTTGAATGTGTGGGTTAACGCCTTTAGTTAGTTTTTGAAATTCTTAAAAATTGCCTCTTCTAATATTACTGTCTCCTTCTGGGACTCCCATTACATGTGCGCCAGGCTGTTTTACCATCTTCTGCATGTGTCTTCCTCTCTTTCCTGTTCTTTCTATCCTTTGTTTTCTCTTAAAAAAAAGTCTGTGCTTTAACATGCAAATTTTCGATTGACCTTTCTTCAAGAAAGCTAACCCTGTTTCTTGCTATTTTGTCTTCTGAGGAACTCATTCAGATAATTCTTATTTTCTGTTATCCTACATATTTTTTCAATGTCTAGAGTATTTAATTCTTTTCTTCAGATTCCACTTTTCTGGATTTCTGTTAAAATTCTCTATCTTTTCATCCATTTTGCCCATGATTTTGTCAACTTTACTAGCATGGTTACTTGAAAGTTCTTTCCCACTGACTTCTGCTGTCGGTTTTTTTGTTTGCTTTTTATTTGTTTGTTCCTTGTCATTTATACTTTCCTGAGTTTTCACATAGGTTGTTGTTTTTATTGTACACTGAATGTTGCATGTGGAATATTTGCAGAAGTGGAATATGGTCCTACTCTCTCCCAGGGAAGAAATCCTCTCATCTCTATTAGGCAGCTAGGGTGAAGGACTCTTTGCTGAAATGCAGTGAGAAACTGGTCAGGATTGGGGACAGATTGTATTTTCAGTATCCTCAGCATTTAAAGACGGAGAAATTCATGTCTGCCGTTTGGGAGTTTGAGCTCAGCTATTCAGCCTTCTAGTCCATGAAACCTCTAAATATGAAAATGCCTAGGGGGGTTGGCTGTGTGCCTGAGGAAGGCCCCTTCCCTCTAGTGGGTCTTGGTCTCCTATGCACTGTCCAACTGCAAGACTTCCCACCCTGTCTTTGGGACATTTCTGAGTAGCCCGTAGCACCCTGCAAGGCTCAGATCTCAATACATGGCCTTGGAGTGGGGTACTGGCCGTGAGCTTGGGAGTCCCTGGCTTCCGCCCACCGTGTGGCCGCTGCAGCCATGGGGAGTGTTCACTCTACCTGCTTCTCTGTGCCTTGAAGAGTCCCTGCCCCAAAGCCCAGCCCAAGGCTTGGCCCCTGATCAGAATCAGCATATTCCCCCAAGGAGGGTCTTTGATGTCTGTCTGAATGTGAGCACTGTGTCCGTTCCATCCCTGGTTGTGGCAGCAGGAGTGCTGGCTGGCAGAGGCAGAGCACTGCTCTATCCATTTATATTCTTCACTTTCCCAAAATGGCTATTCGGCATCTTTTACAGCTATCAAAAGCCACATTTTCATAAGATATATTTACATTTATGTGCTAACAAAATGATTTTCATATGAAACAAACATTCAGACACAGGAAATTGCCCTTTCAATGATGGGGTTTTCTTCTATTTGCATGTAACAGCTATTTTCTTAGTAATTTTAGCAGTTGTTCATTTTTCTTTTTTAAGTTCAGCTTAGGGAAGTAGTTCTCACATGTAATCCCAGAGATTTATTTGTAAACAACAACAAGAGAAAGCACAAATATTAACCCCTTGATGAAAACCCTTCTGTTGTTCTGCAATCCCTGAATTATAAAGTGAAAATCCTGAATGTGGCATCAATATTCTCTCATGTTCTAGCCCCAGACTCCTGTTTCCAGGGCTATTTCTCTGAACTGCCTCACCGCAGTCTGAGCCTTTCCCGGATTTCGGTGCCGTTTTCCCCTCTATGCCCCTGTGCATGTTGCTGGCTGCACTCCGTGGCACTTCTCATTACTGTGTCCAATAAACTCTTATATGGTCTTCAAGGTCAAGTTCAACGGCCCCTTCTCTGCAATGCATTTCCAGTTTAGACAACATCTAACTATTCTTTCTTCTGCCATTGAATTTCTGATATCCATTCCACTAGCAAATATGTGTTGACCTTCTTCAAATGGCACTACTCAGGGTGGCGGGTCCAGGTGGGAACCGCACTGATGCGGCCCTTTAGCTACCTGTGCTTATGTTCTAGGGTTACAGGAAATAAATAAGTAAACACACACAAATTCCTGTGTAATAAGGTATATGAGGACAAATCAAGTAAAGAATGGAGTATTGAGGTTGCAAGCCATTTAAATAAGGTGATCAAGAATGCATTCCTTAAAAAGGTAAAATTTGAGCAGAGAATTGAATAACATGAACGAGTAAATTATCTGAAAACCCAAGGGAAAGCATTCCAGACAGAAGAAGTGGATGACAGAAACTTTCTGAGACTGAGACAGGAGTGAGCTGAGCAGGTGAAGGGGCAGATGAGAGGCCTACGGGGCTAAAGGGAGGAGGAGAAGGGGCAGGTGAAGGGCCTATGGGGAGGGAGGAAGGAGGAGGAAGGAAGAGGAGGGGTAGGGGAGGGGCCTATGAGGCAAGAGGGAGGAGGAGGAGGGCAGGTGTGGGGCTTATGGGGCCAGAAGGAGGGAGGAGAAGTAGGGCAGGTGAGAGACTTATGGGGTGGAGAGAGGGAGAAGAAGGATGGCAGGGGAGAGGCTTATGGGGAGGGAGAACAAGGAGCGGAAGATTAGGAGCCTATGGGGCCGGAAGGATGGAGGAGAAGGAGGGCAGGTGAGAGACTATGGGGCTGAGGGAGGTAGGAGGAGAGGGGACTGCATGGGGCAGGGGCAGCAGATCTGGTTCCTGTGGATCTTGTGGGTGGGGTTAGGGCTCTCTGCGTTTCAGTTTAGAGGTTGGGGACTTATCACATGCTTTGTGCACAGATGAAAAGTTACTTGTTTTGTGTTTGGAAAGGTCCATGTAGGGGAGAGAGGGTGGAATACATCAGCTATGGCACGGCATTATCATTACTGACCCAGTGATATGGTCAGCCCTCACTATCCATGGATTCTGACTTGTGAATTCACCTACTCACTAAAACCTACTTGTTACTCCAAAATCAGCATGCACAGCACTTTTGTCGTCATTCACATATGTGCACAAAGAGATGAAAATCACCCAAAATGCACATTCTCAGCTGAGATCAAACAAGGCAAAGCTCTGCTTTCTTGTGTTGGCTGACACTGTAAACAAGTTTCTTTTTCATGGTCCAGTTATTTAGTGCTGTTAATACATTCTTGTGCTTCTTATTGGAGGTGTTTTTGTTTAAACACCCCCAGGTGTGGTGTGGGAGCTTTGTCTGGTGCCCCAAGTGTAAGAGACTGTGACCTGCCTCACGGAGAAAACACGTGTGTCAGAGAAACTTCATTCAAGTGTGAGTTCAGTGTTAATGCATCAGCAATAGATACTAACTAAAGTGTCGTCAAACAGAAACACACATTATACAAAGTTCTATATGGACTTATGGATAAAAACATGGTGGCCATAGGATCACAGGAACACACATTATACAAAGTTCTATATGGACTTATGGATAAAAACATGGTGGCCATAGGATCACAGGAGCCTGACCCTTCACATCCCCTGGGAGCAATGGCTCTGTACTTGCCACCTGAGTGTTCCCAGTGACTTTATAGAGCACACCTACCATGTGTAATGAGAATCAGTTTTACTCTCTATTTGCTCACAGGCCTGTGAGCTTTCACAGAGTCAGAAAATATTCTCATGCATCTTTGTACCCATAAAGCCCAGCATTGTCAAGGGAGGTTGAGTCAAGTAAACAGGTTTTTCCACACCTGCAATCCCAGCACTTTGGGAGGCTGAGGTGGGAGAATGGCTTGAGCTCAGGAGTTTGAGGCCAGCCTGGGCAATTTGGTGAAACCCCACATCTGGGGGTCTTTTCCCATCTTTCAATCCTGCACTCTTTGGGAGGAATTCATTGTGTGCAGCCTATGCTTGGGGAGTGACGTTCACTTCACTGAGGTCAAAACATCCACATAAATTATTTGAAAATCTATTGGGGAGATTTGTCTATTCTCCTCATTCATGTATTCAATCCTTTATTTATATATGAGTGGACCGTGGATATTTATTTTCTGCCATGGCTTATAACCCAACACTAGTTTATTCCATTTCTCACATTGTTACAGTCTTGTTCTTTGAGAATGCTTCCTACTGGTTTCAGTGTCTCTCTGGCATGGCCTAGCGTGCTGTTGTTTGTTTTTCTTTTATAGAACTTCCTTCAGCTCATCTTGTATATTTTCTGCCCAGTTTTATAACCTGCGATTTCTCCAAAGAGCCTTGGATTGTTTACTGGAGAACGGTGTTAGAACCAAGAGCAACCAAGAGCTGAGCATTAGGGGTGCTTTTTGTTACTGTGATGCCATTTCTTTTAGGCCCTCTCAGCTGACAGAGCAAGGAAATGTCTACCAAACCCTGTAGATTCACACACACATATGTATACATACGTTTCTAGACCTATATATCCATATCCATGTGAAGCTAAGCATGAGTTCTGTAGCTATATAGCTGTATCTATGTGAAGCTAAGCATGAGTTCATACTGATGTCTCCAACCCTACTCCAGGGCCACAGGCACCGTGCAGGCCTCCTGCTGCTCCTACCTCAGCAGTGAGAAGCTGCTGCCAGGATCTGTCGTCCGCGCATCTGACTGTCCAGTTCCAGCGCACCTGCATCCTGGTTTCAGAGCTGCTAACCTGTACACCCACGAGAAACAACCTCATCAGCTACTATGCCGTGCTTGGACGCATTTACCTGTGTCTTTAGTCTCACAGACTAATATCTCAAAAGTCAGGTAGGTCAACATCATTTTTCTTCACTCCCTTTAGTGAGGTTGTTTCATTTATGTGTAATGCGCTTACACTTTTTTGTCAAATTTAGCATTCCTTCTTAGAAAACTTCAGCCAAACTCCTGAATGGCTATTTTTTAATTTGCATACGTTAATGTTCACACTTGTACTTCATAAATCTGTGGGTTTTGACAAATGAGCGGTGTCATGAATCTACAATCACAGTCTCAAACAGACTATTTTTAACACCTTAAATATTTCCCTGTACGTCACATATCCAATCTCTCCTCCCTCTGAACCCCCAGAAACCACTGGTCTCATTATTCTCTGTAGTTCAGCATTTTCAAATGTCATATAAATGAAATCGCACATTTAGACTGGCTCATTCACTTAGCACTGTGCTTTGAAGAGACATCCCTGTATTTTCATGGCTTGATAGCTCATTACTTTTTGTCACTCTATGATATGGGTGTAATGACAGTTTATTCATTGAGAGGCATCTTCATTGGTGCCAGTTTGGGTTATTATGAATAAAGTTATCATATTGATTTATATACATGTTTTTCATGTGGGTATACATTTTCAAATCAGCTAGGTAAATCCACAGAGGCTCAAATCCTATATCATACAGTAAGACTACATTTAGCTTGGTTGAAAAGTGCAAACTGCTTCCCAGTGGCTGTGACATTTTGTGTTTGCATCAGCAACACGTAAGAGTCCCCGTTGCTTTGCACTCTCACCAGCAGTTAGTACCGCCCACTTCCCAAATTTCAGCCATTCTGATGGGAGGGCAGTGGTGTCCTACTGTCGTTGTAACTTTTATTTTTCCAAGGACACATGTTGTAAAGATCTTTTCTTACACCGATCATCCGTGTGTCTTCTTTGCACTTCATATCTTTACCCATTTTTACATGGGTTCCTGTTTACTTATTGTTGAGTTTTAAATGTTCTTTGAAAAATTGTAGATACAAGTCTTTTATTAGATGTGTGTTTTGCAAATGCTTTTTTCAGTTCCTTTGGATTTTCTTTTTATTCTCTTGTTTCTTTCACAGGGCAGAAGCTTTTAATCTTAATATATTCTAACTTAGCAATTTTTCTTTTATGGCTCGTGCTTCTGGTGTTATATCTAGAAATTGACCGCCAAACAAAAGTCATCTAGATTTTCTGATTTTTGAAGAAGTCTTGTAGTTTTGCATTTTATGTCTTAATCTATGATCCATTTTGAGTTAATTTTGGTGTGAGATGTAGTCAGTGTGTAGGTACAGTATTTTTTGCATGTGAATGTCCAGTTGTTCCAGCACCATTTGCTGAAAAGACTATCATAGCTCAATGAATTGCCTTTGCACCTTTGTCAAAAATCACTTGCCTGTATTTGTGTGGGTTTGTTTCTGGGCATTTTATTCCTTCTTTTTGATACATTTTTATTCTTTCATTGGTACCACACAATCTTGATTAGTGTAGCTTTATAGTCACTCTTCAAGTCAGGTGATGTCAGTTCTCCAACTTTGTTATTTCCAGTTATTTCTATTTAGTATTGTGTTGACTATTCTAGGATTTTTTCCTTTTTATATAAATTTTAGCATCATTTTGTCAATATTGACAAAATAATTTATGGGAATTTAGATTTGATCCCAATGAATCTATAAATCAAATTGTAGATAATTTTCATCTTGACATTGTTTTTTAAAAACTGCCATATAAATGTGTATATTTTGGGGGGTACCTGTGATATTTTGATACCTGTATAATGCGTAATGATCTAATCATGGTAATTGGGATATCAATCACCCTCAACATTTCTCTTTGTGTTGGGAACACAACAATTCTTCTGCCTATTTTGACATGTACAATAAATTATTGTTAGCTATAATTTCTCTACCATGCTATTAAATACTAGAACTTATTCCTTCTCTCTAACTGTATTTTTGTGCCCCTTAACCAATTTCTCTCCATCCCTCCTTCTGCCTCCCACTCCCAACCTCTAGTGACCACCATTCTATTCTCTGCCCTTATGAGACCCACTTTTTTAGCTCTCATAGTTGAGTGAGAACATGTAATATTGCGTCTTTCTGTGTCTAGCTTACTTTATTTAACATAATGATTTCCAGTTCCATCTATGTTGCTGCAAATGACAGGATTTCATTTTTTATGGCTTAATAGTACTCCACTGTGTATACATGACACGTTTTCTTTATCCATTCATCTGTTAATGGACATTTGGGTTGATTCCACGACGTGGCTGTTAGGACTAGTGCTGCAATACACATGGGAGTGCAGACATCTCTTTGATATACTAATTTTACTTTCTTTTGTATACATACACAGCAGTGGGATTGCTCAATCAAAAAGTAGTTCTATTTTTAGTATTTTAGGAATCTCCATACTGTTTTCCAGAGGAGTGGCTCTACTAATTTGCCTTCCCACCCACACTGTATGATCATTCCCCTTCCTATACATTCTTGCCTGTATTTATTATTCTTTGTCTTTTTGATAATAACCTTTTTAAATGTGGTGAGATGAAATCTCACTATGGTTTTGATTTACATTTCCCTGATGATGGGTGATTTTGAGGCTCTGTCCATATACCTGTTGGCTACTGTGTGTCTTCTTTTGAGAAATGTCTATTCAGTTCTTTTGTCCATTTTTAAATCAGATTATTCGTTTCTTTGCTATTGAGTTGTTTGAGTTCCTTTTATATTCTGATTATTAATCGTTTCTCAGGTAGGGAGTTTGTGAATGTTTTCTCCCATTCTGTAGACCAGTGGTATCCAGCCTCTTTGGCACTAAGGACTAGTTTTGTGGAAGACAATTTTTCCATGGACTGTGGGGAGAGGGAATGATGGTTTGGGGATGAAACTGTTCCACCTCAGATCATCAGGCATTAGATTCTCATAAGGAGCACTCAAGCTAGATCCCTGGCATGCACAGTTCATGATAGGGTTCGTGATCCTTTGAGAATTTAATGCTGGCACTGATCTTATGGGGGGCAGAGGTCAGGTGGTAATGCTCAT
Source organism: Symphalangus syndactylus (assembly GCF_028878055.3). Taxonomy (NCBI): domain Eukaryota; kingdom Metazoa; phylum Chordata; class Mammalia; order Primates; family Hylobatidae; genus Symphalangus; species Symphalangus syndactylus. Next base: position 8,623,272 of record NC_072423.2, on the reverse strand, counting down.
GCACCCACCACTCACCTCCTGCTGTGTGGCCCAGGTTCTAACAGGCCCTGGACTCATACTGGTTCACGCCCAGGAACTGGGGACCTGTGTGCTGTAGACAATATTTTCTCTTTGCTGTGCAAAAGCTTTTTAGCTTGTTGCAATCCCATTTCTCTATTTTTGCTTTTGTTACCTGTGCTTCTGAGGTCTTACCCAAAAAATCCTTCCCCAGGCAGTTGCCCTCAATGTTTCTTTTAGTAGTTTTATAGTTTCCCATCTTACATTTAAGTCTTTAATCCATTTTGAGTTCATCTTTGTCTATGGTGAAGGAGAGATCTGTTCTATTCTTCTGTGTATGGACATTCCACGTTTCCAGCACTATTTATTAGAGTAGAGTCTTCCAGTCAATGAACACAGAATGTCTCTATTATTGAGGTATGTGTTGGTTTTAAATCCCTATATTATACTTTTTCTCACAGAGATTCAGTACAGATTTTGTTAAAGGTATAAATCTCTCTCCCTTTTCTTTCGATACTATTACAAATAGTATTGGTTTTTTTGTTTGTTTTGTTGTTTTGTTTCTTTGTAATTTCAAATTCCACTTGCTCATTGCTTGGATCTAGAAAAGCGATTGTCTTTTGTGTGCCCGACATCTTGCTAGGCTCACTCATTCATCTCAGCAGTGTTTTGTGGTTTGTGGTTGTTGATTCTTTATGGTTTTCCATAGAGATAATCATTTAATCTGTGAATAAAGGCCACTTTATTTCTGCCTTTCCAAATTATGTACATTTTATTTTGTTTTCTCAGCTGACTCTAGGTGAGAGTTCCAGCACAATGTTGAATGGGAATGGGGAGAGAGCCGAGAGCACATTCCTTTCTGTTCCCAGTCTTAGGAGGAAAGCATTCAGCCTCTTACCACTTAGTGTAGCGTTAGCTGCAGGTTTTCTGCATTTATCTTTTATTAAGGTAGCAGATTTCCCATCTCTTCCTAGTTCCTTGAGAATTATTATCATGAATAGCTGTTATATTTTTCCTATGCCTTTCCTGCATCAATTGGTATGATCGTATGTTTTCTCTTCTTTTGCCTGCTGATGTGGTACATTACGTTAATTGGTTTTTGGATGGTGAACCAGCCTTGAATACCAGAAATAAGTCCCATTTGATCATGGTGTATAAATCTTTTCATACTGTATTGGATTTTACTTGAAATTTGCATCTATGCTTCTGACAGATATTGATCTATAGTTTTTTTTATTTATCTGGTTTGGATATTTGGGGGTCTCATAGAATAAAGAGGGAAGTGTTTATTCTGTTTCTACTTTCTGGAAGGAATTGTGAAGAACTGATATCACTCTTCCTGAAGTGTTTGGTAGAACTCATTAGTAAATCATCATAGCTTCGTTCTTTCTTTCCTTGAAATAACTTTTGATTTTATTTTATAAAAAATGTAAGGCTATTCCTGTTATCTGTTTGTCCCAGTGTGAATTTTGGTAGTTGATAGGGTTTTTTTTTAAAGAATTGATCCATATCGTATTAGTTATCAAATTTGTGGGCATGAAGCTGTTTATATTATTCCTTTGTTATTCTTTATTCTTATTTTCTGAGACAGGGTCTGTCACCCAGGATGGAGTGCAGTGGCCTAGTCCATGGGGTCACGTGCAATGCTCTTATTTTCTGATATCGGCAATTTGTGTGTTCTCTCCCCTGCCCTCATGTTTCTAGATTAGCCTGGTTCATCTTGTTTAAAAACCAACTTTAGTATTTTGTTTTCATTGACTGTCTCTTTTGTATTCTTGTTTTTAATTTCATTGCTATCCGTTCTAATGTTTATTATTTCCTTTTATTTGCTTGGCCTAATTGCTCTTCTGTGTCTAGGTTTCTGAAGATAGATGCGCATTTTAAACATTGTAGATGTTTATTCTTTCCTACTGTATTCATGGAATGCTATTTACTTTGGTAATGAGTCTGGCTCTGGCTTTACCTGACACTTCTGCTGCTGCCCACACGGTGCAGGTGCTTCACATCCATGTGCCCCTCCCTCCCTCCCCACCACCTCATGGCCTGGCTGCATTCGATGTGCTTATTCATATGCAGCAAGCACCCAATACATTATTACCACGACTGCCTTAAGCAAACAGCTTTTAGATGAGTTAAGAAAAAGAAAAATAGGCCAGGCACCATGGCTTACACCTGTAATCCCAGCACTTTGGGAGGCCAAGGCAGGAGGATTACCTGAGGTTAGGAGTTGGAGACCAGCCTGGCCAATATGGGGAAACCCTGTCTCTACTAAAAATACCAAAATTAGCTGGGCGTGGTGGCATGCACCTGTAATCCCAGCTACTTGGGAGGCTGAGGCAGGAGAATCGCTTGAACAGGGAGGTGAAGTTTGCAGTGAGACGAGATGGAGCCACTGCACTCCAGCCTGGCAACAGAGCAAGACTCCGTCTAAAAAAAAAAAAAAAAGAATAAGAAAAATAACATATTTTACTTCACCTTCATTTATTACTTCTCCAATACTCTCCTTTTGTTTATGTAGATACAAGTTTCTGACCTATATAATTTTCCCTCGGCTTGAAGATGCTTTGCTAGTGATTAATCACCCAAGTCCCTGTTTGACAAGTTCCTTTCTCTCCTTCACTCCCTACAGAGAGTTCTGATGGATACAGAATTCTAGGCTGATGGCATGTTTCTTTCAACACACTATATATTTCACTTCATTTTCTCCTCTATTGCATAATTCCTAGTAAGAAGTTTGCTGTAATTCTTGTCTTTGTTCTTCTGCAGGTAATTTATTCTCCAAGATTTACTGTTTGTCACTGTTGTTCTATAATTTTATATGATCTGTATTAATGCTGACTGGTCTCTTCTGAGGAACCTGGATCTGTGGTTCTGTGTCTGTCACTGATTTTGGAAAGTTCTAAACTACAGTTATTTTCAGTATTTCTTCTGCTTTGCTTCCTCTACTTCTTCTTGATTCCAATAATGTGCCTTTGTCCCTGGGATGTTTTGGTTGTGTATATATCGTTTTTCATAATTCCAACAGTCCTTGTTACAGTCTTTTGTTATAATGTTTGGGTACTTTAGGCCTCTGAAGCAGTCCTTGAGAAATAGTATTTCTGACCTTCTCCTTCTTCCTTTTACCTCCCCAAGGCAAGGCTCTAATCTTGTTGTGGATCAAAAGAGGCTCATTCCAGAGATGACTCTTCTCCACACGCTGAAGGAAGGTACAGTGCACAGAGACGCCAAGAAAAGTCTGAGCAGACGGGCCCTGTCGGGTTTAGATTATGGGCTTTTTGTCCAGGCACATTTCTACATGATTGTCAAACCTGCCTGTGTCATGAAGCCTCCACACAAACCTGAAAGGACAGGGTTTAGGGAGCCTCTGAGTTGCTGAACACAAGGCGTTTCCTAGAGGGTGACGTCCAAGGATGGCATGGAAGTCCTTGGCATCTTCCCCACATCTTACCCTACTTGTCTCTTCCTCTGCATTTTTGCAATATCCTTAAATAAACCAGTAAACGCAGGTGTTTCCTTGAGGTCTGTGAGCCACTCCAGCAAATTTTTCAAACCCAAAGCAGGGGTTATGGGAGCCCCAACTTGAATTCAACTGGAGGCCTGGACTTGTGACTGGTGGAAAGTGTGGGGCAGGCTTCCAGGACTGGGAGCTCAATCTGTGGGATCCAACCCCACTGAAGCAGTGTCAGAACATGCAGTTGGGGTCTGCTGAAGAACTGGTTGCTTCATTCCTGATGGGGAGAAATCTCTGTGTATTTTAGGATGACAGAAGTCTTTTGTGTTGATTGTCGTTTTGTCGGTGTGACAGCAAACAGCAAACATGGCTTGAGTGTTCTTTGGAAACAGCACCTTTTGATATTCTCTCACAGGACTTAAATTTCCGTTCTGAGGTTTCTGTTTTGTTTTCGATTTGCATTTCTGTTTGGGGAGTTTCTTGCTACCTGTCGTCAAACTCAAACTCACTGATTCTTTTCTCGGCTGTGTGCAGTCTACTCATGTTTTCACACTGTTTTTTTGTTTTGTTTTCCTTTTTTCATTATTATTTCTAACATTTTATTTTGATTTTTTTCTTAGACTCTTAAAAATTTCTTTGAAAGATTCATCTTTTTTTTTTTTTTTTTGAGACAGAGTCTCGCTGTCGCCCAGGCTGGAGTGCAGTGGTGCGATCTCAGCTCACTGCCAGCTCCGCCTCCCTGGTTCACGCCATTCTCCTGCCTCAGCCTCCCGAGTAGCTGGGACTACAGGTGCCCGCCACCACGCCCGGCTGATTTTTTGTATTTTTAGTAGAGATGGGGTTTCACCATGTTCACCAGGATAGCCTCGATCTCCTGACCTTGTGATCCGCCCGCCTCGGCCTCCTAAAGTACTGGGATTACAGGTGTGAGCCACCGTGCCAGGCCAAAAGGTTCATCTTTGAGATCTTATTTTGTAGAGCTGATATGCCCCTCAATGTGATTTTAAATTATGTGACTCTGCTGAGAGCGGTAGCTCACACTTGTAATCCCAGCACTTTGGTAGGCCAAGGCGGGTGGATCACAAGGTCAGGAGATTGAGACTTTCCTGGCTAACATGGTGAAACCCCATCTCTGCTAAAAATACGAAAAATTAGCTGGGCGTGGTGGTGGGTGCCTATAGTCCCAGCTACTCTGGAGGCCAAGGGAGGAGAATGGCGTGAACCCAGGAGGCAGAGCTCGCAGTGAGCCGAGATCGTGCCACTGCACTCCAGCCTGGGCAACAGAGGAGACTCCATCTCAAAAAAAAAAAAAAAAAAAAAAAATTACGTCAATCACTCGTAGACACTTGCACCTTCATTCACACTCACTGTTGCCATTTTCCTTACTTGTCTGTCAATATTGCTCCAAACATTATTTTCTTTCTCTGATTCATTATGAGCAATGCCCACTAACTGCTCCATGATTACATGACAGTTGTTCCACAGCTATATGGTTGATGATTTTGAATTCAGCAACAGGCTAATGTTATAGTTTTGAGACTATTTGGTGCTAAATCAGTGGTGAACAGCCATGCATCATTTAACCAAGGGGATACGTTCTAAGAAATGCATTATTAGGCAACTTTTTGTCATTGTGCGAGCATTGCAGAATGCACATACGCAAACCTAGATGGTGCAGCCTACCACAAACGTAAGCTGTATGGCGTAGCCTGTTGCTCCCAGCCTACAAACATGCACAGCTGTTACTGTGCTGAATACCGCGGGTGGGAGGAACGCAGTGGTATTTGTGGACCAAACAGCTAAACATAGAAAAGGTACCATAAAGCTATGATATAAAAGATTTTAAAAATGATAAACTTGTTATAGGGCACTTAGCATGAGTGGAGATCGCCAGAGTGGAAGCTGCTCTGGGGGAGTCATGAGTGAGTGGCGAGTGAATGTGAAGTTCTTGGAAGTCACTGGACACTGCTGTAGCCTCTATAAACACTGCACACTTAGGCTACACTACGTTTTCTTTCTTCAATAATGAATTCACCTGAGCTTACTGTAACTTTGTTACCTTATAAACTTTTTTTTTTAATTTTTGGCTCTTTTGTAATAGCACAGCTTAAAACACAAACACATTGTATAGCTCTGCAAAAATATTTTCTTTCTTTATTTCCTTATTCTATAGACTTTTTTCCATTTTTTAATTTCATTTTTTACTTTTTAAACTTCTTGTTAAAAACTAAGACTCAAGCACTCACATTGGCCTAGGCCTCCGCAGGGTCAGGGTCATCAATATCACTGTCTTCCACCTCCACATCTTGTCCCACTGGAAGGTCTTCAGGGGCAGTAACATGCATGGAGCTGTCACCTCCTGTGACAACAATGCCTTCTTCTAGACACCTCCTGAAGGACCTGCCGGAGGCTGTTTTACAGTTAGCTTTTTTAAAAAGTAGAAATAACAATGAAAAGTACACTATAGTAAATACATAGACCAGTAACATAGTCGTATATTATCATTATCAAGTATTATGTACTACACTTAATTATCCGTGCTAGACTTTTATATAACTGGCAGTGCAGTGGGTGTATTTACATCAGTACCACCGCAAACATGTGACTCACGTATTATGCTACAACGGACATCCCTAGGTGATAGGAATATTTCAGCTCCGTTATAATTTTATGGGACCACTGTCATATACGTGATGGGAATGTCATATACGTGATGGGAACGTTATGTGGCGGTTGGCTGTCTTCTTTTACAAAGAGTTTTATAGCACGTTCGCATTAGTCTGTTTTCACACTGCTATAAAGAACTGCCCAAGACTGGGTAATTTATAAAAAAAGGAAGTTTAATTGGCTCACAGTTCCTCATGGTTGGGGAGGCCTCAGGAAACTTACAGTTATGGCAGAAGGTGAAGCAACATGTACTTCTTCACACGGCAGCAGGGAGAGAGAAGAAAGAAGGGAGAAGAGCCCCTTATAAAACCATCAGATCTTATGAGAACTCACTCACTGTCATGAGAACAGCATGGGGGAAACCGCCCTCGTGATCTAATCACTTCCCACCAGGTCCCTTCCTCTACACATGGGGATTACAATTCAAGACGAGATTTGGGTGAGGACACAGAGCCAAACCATATGAATGTTCTAACTGGTTAACTTAATACATAACATATACACGACTGGTTTATTTATTCCTTAGAAGAGGCAGTGTAGACAGAGTCTAGGAACCCCTGCTGTGGAGCCAGAGAACCCTGAGTTTGAATCCAGGACCCTCCCTTTACCGGTGGCACCCTACATGTCTGATGGCACCCTATGCAGGGTCAGGATAATCAATATCACTGTCTTTCACTTCCACCTTTTGTCCCACTGGAAGGTCTTCAGGAGCAGTATCACGCTCATGCATGGAGCTATCACCTCCTGTGACAACAACGCCTTCTTCTGGACACCTCCTGAAGGACCTGCCTGAGGCTGTTTTATAGGTGACGCACAGTTTACAGTGCCATCCGCATCACAGCTCTTTCCCTCAGCATCCTCATCTTGGTCCATGATGGTGATAACAGCCCCACATTTCAGGCTCATTAAGAAGAACAGGTCAGCTGGTGAAAATGCAGCGAAGTGTTGGTGAAAAAAGTGCCTGGCTCATAGTAAGTATTCGATATGTGCCATTTATTATTCATACTCATTCAGAGCAACCTAAATTAGGTCCGATTATTCAAATTTGCAAATACACTTGGAATGGTGCCCACTTGACTTCTTAACTCGTAATAGTACCAGTATTGTAAAGATCATTTTATTTCTCCAACTTCACAATATTTTTGTTTGAAAAATGACAGGTTTTACTGATGTGTTACTGTGTCTTATTGAAGTTACTGGGACTTATTGGAAACGTACTCACATTCGGGAAAGTTCCAGAGAGACTGTCATTACCTATCGGAAACGTTATGTCTTAAAGTTAACATGCTGGCTTTCTAAAGACAACTTTAGGAATAACCACTAATACTGATGGGGTTAAAATCAAGCCTACCGTAAATAGCATCATTCTTACCACCGAGGTTCTCACTTAACATTATTCCTGTGAATAATGGATCTTTTGTGCTGTCGTGCAAACTAGATGAAAAACCGTCAACCATAACTTCCACACATCAAACCACATCAAATGATGGCCAGCAGTTTCTGATTTTATTGGTTTGCCTTAATCCTCAATTATTATTCTTTTTTCTTTTGAGACAGAGTCTCGCTCTGTTGTTCAGGCTGGAGTGCAGTGGCGCAATCTTGGCTTACTGCAAGCTCCACCTCTTGGGTTCAAGCAGTTCTCCTGTCTCAGCTTCCCAAGTAGCTGGGACTACAGGTACCCACCACCATGCCCAGCTAATTGTTTTATTTTTAGTAGAGATGGGATTTCACCATATTAGTTAGACTGGTCTCAAACTCCTGATCTCAGGTGATTTACCTGCCTTGGCCTCCCAAAGTGCTGGGATTACAGGCGTGAGCCACTGCCCATCCTAATCTCCAATATTAAAATATATGTAAATATGGAATATAGCTGGGAATAGCATTAAGGGCTAAACTATGGGAAATATGAACACTGTCATAATAATGTATATAGATTTAAGTTTCTAGTCACTTTGCTTTCTCTGAAGTATTTCAGTCGATGAGAACAGAGAGTATATGTGTTTACATTCTTTTCACAGCCCCTCAGCACAGGGCGGCACCTGCCACAAGTAGATTCCTCTTTGTTGCTGTTTATTTTTGTTTTTGTTTTTGTTTGGAGACAGGGTCTTGCTGTGTCCCCCAAGCTGGAGTGAAGTAGTGTGAGTGCGATCTTGGCTCACTGCAGCCTCAACCTCTGGGGCTCGAGTGATCCTCCCACCTCAGCCTCCCGAGTAGCTGGGACTCCGAGCACTCACTGCCACATCTGGCTAATTTTATTTTTATTTTAGGTAGAGATGGTATTTCTTTATGTTGCCCAGGCTTGTCTTGAACTCCTGGGCTCAAGTGACCACCATGCCTCAACCTCCCAAAATGCTGGGATTATAGGCATGAGCCACTGCGCCCAGCCTTAGATTCTTTTTTTTTTTTTTTTTTTTGAGATGGAGTCTGGCTCTGTCTCCCAAGCTGCAGTACAGTGGCATGATCTCGGCTCACTGCAGCCTCCACCTCCCTGGTTCAAGGGTTTCTCCTGCCTCAGCCTCCTGAGTAGCTGGGATTGCAGGTGCCCACCACCACATCTAGCTAATTTGTTTTTTTAGTAGAGATGGGGTTTCACCATGTTGGTCAGGCTGGTCTCAAACTCCTGACCTCAGGTGATCTGCCCACCTCAACCTCCCCAAGTGCTAGGATTACAGGCATGAGCTACCGTACCTGGCCCTGATTCTTAACAAATAAATTTTGAAATGAACTGAACAAAATTCGCTTTCCAACTAAATCTGGATTGTCATGGAATCCACATCTTATGCTTCAATATGAAGCCATTCTTCTGTAGATGTGGTATGTAGACTCACAATCAGAGCAGCAGAAGTATCAGTCCTGACTTGATTTTAAATAAGTAGAAGGTTTCAAGGAAAAAGCACGTTCTGACAGCTTCACTGTTTAGCCCTAAAACATGACAGCGCTCATCTCTGGACAGGAGGGCTGGTGGCCTCTGTTCGCACCCAGCGCCAGGCCTGTGCGGGTCCACACAGCCATTCTGCCCCCAGCTGCCATCCCGGACTGAGTTTTTTTGCTAACTCTTTCTCTCCTCAATGCTTGACACTTCCTCAGGCAGCAGAGACTTAGGAAAGAACTTTCTACCAGAAAATCCTGGGCTCGTGTTGAGCAGCCTCATCTGATTTTCTAGGAGCATTTCCAGGAAATCGCCAAGAGCTGCCTGGTCTCTGTTCCTTGCTGGCTTGCAGGCTGACCTGGGGGGAGCCCCGAGGGGTCTGAGGGAGTTGTTAGCTGGAGATGAAGACTCTGCGTGTCTTAGTTTTCTCTGAAGACGCACTTAGCTTACTGAGTCCTTTATTTTTTGAGCTAATTTGTTGGTATCTGTGCATCACAGAACACTGTTTTTCTGAGAAGGGTCCCTTGGAGCTCTTTCTGCCTGTGCCTTCAGTGAGGGAGCACAGCTGGCCTCAGGGAGGAAGCACAGATCATGCGGGCCTCCTCGTGGGTTTCTCAGGACGCTGCCTCCCTCGGTGTGACGCCTCAGGTGCTGCCAGTGTCCCGTCTCTGCTGGTTGCCACATCTGTGACCTGGGTTAAGAGCCCTTCCCCTTCCTCAGGTGCTGTGGTGAGGATTACAAGTCCAGTGGGGACGCCTGGGCACGCTTCTCTCTCTCTTTAGATGCAGGAATTCAGGGTGGGAGAAACTTCTTGTCCTGTCCGGCCACCTCCGCATGCCTAGGAGATACCCGCCTGCCTGGCCCTCTCCCCTGTTAGGTGGACACCAGGTCTTCATGGCTTTGCATCCCCCCTGCATTCATGGAGGCCCCACTCCTGTGTGACTCCACTCCCAGTGGGCTGAGAGGGAGCCACTGCAGCAGTTCCAAGGATGTTAATTAAGCCTGGGACGGCCCTGGAGAGCCATGGGCAGTGGCGCTGCTGTGGCTCAGAACAGTGCAGGGAAAGGGGAAAGCAGTGGCTCGCAGCATTTCAGAAAGAAGCCTTTCCCCACGTTTCACTGCGGGTCTGCACGTTTCCGTCTTCTCTTTGATCGGCTGTTAGGAACACCCTTTGCTTCTCTTTGAGCTTTAGTCACCACGCCTCCCCTTCCACCTCACACCCCTTCCCGCAGCTGCCTGAACCCACCCAGGCCTGGGCAACATGCACACCTTCCTAAAAGAATATAACTGCCGATTCGACTATTTATTTCCTTTTAATGTGTCAATAAAACAGTAATTACATTTCATTTGTGTTTAGAGTTATAATTGGATAGAAGCACAAGTTCAACTGGTGGAACCAAACTCACAGATTCAACCCAAAAACAAAAACAGTGAAAATCGACAGTTTCTTAATACAAAGCTAACTTGTCAGGTGTTTTTTAAACATATCAAGAATTTTGTTTGGAAAATTAATCAGCTGAGGGCTCCAGATAATTCTTGACCATGCAGCTACATCAAGGCTCTAGGAGTTCCTGCAACAGGGGCCGGAGCAGGTGCGGTGCCCAGCAGGCTTCTGTGTGGTGCCGGTCCCAGCTCCCAGCAGCCACACAGGCTGACCTGAAGGGTAAAGAAACAGATTCCCACTTTGAAGGCTTCTAAATGATGCCACCAAACTCTCCGTGCTGGCTCTGAATTTCCAGTCAGTCATTTTGGCGTTTTTAAGCGACTCCATGAGATGAACTGAATGAGGAGGAATGAGGGAGAACTTTCACCTTTTCATTTGAAGAAATAAGAAATACATTGTCCACAAATTTAATTTTTGGAATCTTTTCCTCCATAACATCAATTATTTATGCTCAGTGAAAGAAGAACAGATGCACAGAATTGCTTGGATATTGGTTATTTTTGTTTAAATTATTTTCATTATTTATATTTTGGCCCTATATTTTCGTGGCACTCTATTTTTTCACTATTTTTCCTTATCCACACAGCACAAAGTATGTATCATCTGTTTCTCACATTTTTTATTTGTTTTTTACACATATGGGTTTATTGTGTTCACAGTAATAAGCTGTTTTTAAAAACTGAAAACATTTTACTAATTACTGAAAGAGGGAAATAAATACAGTACCAAGAAAATGTCATTTAAAATATTACATCTGTTTTCTATTTTTAAACCTTCATTACTTCCAATTCAACCCTCTAATCACAACTTACACTGCATATTAATTGTTGAACCAGATTTATCAGAAACTGTCTTTTATATAACATCATCCAAAAGATAATTCTAGAGAAGGCTGTAAAACAGATGATCGCGATGCTCCCTCTCCCAACAGATGCACTGTAATGACACAGATATTGTTCTTATTAAATACTCTTTTTCTAATCCATGTGATTCTCTCTTATCTCTTAAATGTCTGTTTGTAGCACATTTTTCCGGGCTAATGAAATACCATGTGCTTCTGCAGGCATAAGACAATATTTGCGCTAATAATGATGATAGTCTGACATGCTTCATTCAATATTTGAGGATAGGAGTGAAGGTTCAAGCCCTAAAGAAATGGTATTTTTTATGGTTGTTTGCCTTTTTAAAATTTTTCATGTGCGGCCTGGAAGGGAAATTATACCTGAACCCACACTGAAAAGGAGGGGTTCGAAGTTATCAGTGTAAATGGGAATATAACCTAGAATCATGAGTTAAAATATATTAGACCAGAAACAACGCCGAGCTAAGAAAGAAACATGTAGAATATGAGATATTGGTTTTTAATACTGTTGGGTGAACATCCCAAGTATCTAATAAAAATCTTCAAAGCCTGAAACTTGGAAAACTTCCTTTATGACCAAATAGGCAAAAAGTTGTCTATAATTTCAAGTTGACAGACCCTCTGAAATTCATCTACCAGTCCTATAAACCCCATGTCAATTATATTAGATACAGAGCTATCTAATGAAAATTCTTTACATATGGTATCTAGCTGAGAGCTCATTGCATCTGCCAGAATACTTTCAGTGGGAGTCCTGAAACAATCTGACTCTGAAATAAATTAATCTTCTGCCTCTTTTCTGAACTTTCTATTTGTTCTCAGCATCTTCACATTTCCTGATTTTTTAAAAGGATTTTTTAAGTCTGTTATGCATATTTAAGGTATATAACACAACACTGTGGGATACAGATGTATCATTAAATGGTTACTACAGTGAAACTAATTAATAAGTCTGTCATTTCACATGGTTGCCATTTCCCCCTCCTGTGGCAAAAGCAGCCATCACTTACTCATTTCACAAAAGTCCTGAGTGCAACACACGATTATCAACCACAGGCCGCATGTTGGTCATTATATCCTGGGACACGTTCATCTGTCATATCTGCTACTTTACTCCTCCGTCCTGTGGAATATGCAGGTCTAGGACTTTCCACCCATCCAGGACAGAATAACAGGGACCAGACTTACCCTCCCCGCTCAAACAACTGAAATGTTGATCAGAACATAGAAAACATAAATACATGGTTTTCAGACTTTGAAAATACATGAAGTACCAGGCAGTGCAGAGCAGTGGTCCTTGAGTGAATGAGCCATAAATGAGGCAACCCCTCCAAAAAAATTATCCCAGCTTAGGGCCTGAAGAGAGTCTTGGGACAGAACTACAGGGAGGGGCTGGACAGATCCTGGACTCTCTCGGGGTGAGCTGAAGAGCTCTGGAGGAAGAAGGCGGGAGCAGCAGGAACGGGTGGAATGGAAAGGCGAGTCCAGAGGGCACTCTCAGGTCCCCTGCCGAGGGCTGACCAGCATGAACAGGTGGGGAGAATGATGGGCTTGGGGCGGAGCCCCTAGAAAGAGCCTGCAGAACAGTGACTGCAGCAGCAGAGGGTAGGGGAGACCTGCCGTCCCACTGGCTGCAGGGAGAAGCCTGGCAATAGCCCTGGTTTCAGGCTGAATACTCTGAAGTGAGGGTTTCCACAATGAGGACAAGCCAGCTCCACTGTGAAGGCTGCACCAGAATTGCCTATTTCACACAACACCACACTGTTTTGATGCCTGTGTCTTTATAATTATTGACATCAGGCAGTTTCAATCTTCTGATTTTGTTCTTTTAAAAAATTGTTTTCTCTATGTTTGGTACTTTGCATTTTTATATTTATTTTATAATCAGTTTGTCCATTTTACACACACAAAAAAATACCTGCTGGAGTTTTGATTGGAATTGCACTGAATTTATTACATATTGCTGTAACTTTCTTTGTTATATAATCTGACAATTTCTGTTATTTAACTACAGTTTTTAAACCATTTGCATTTAATGTGGTGAGTTTGTCTACCATACTGCAGTTTATTTTATATTTGTCCCATCTTTCCTGTGATTCCTTTTTCCTTTTTTCCCTGCCTTCTTTTGAATGTATTGTATATTTTTAAATAATGTCATGTTATCTTTTGGGGGGCTTATTTGCTATATCTCCTTTTTAAATTTTTACTGTAGAATTTATATTTTTAAACACTTTTTAGTCTAGAATTAAGAAATACTAGTCCACCTGACATGTGGTATGAAATACGAGCTACTTCCATTTCTCCTCTTTTGGCCTTTGTGTGGGTGCTGTCGTAAGTTTTACCTCTTCAAATTTGATTTGTTGTAAACTCCACAGTATGTTTTTCAGCTTTGAGTTATTTATTACCTTTTTAAAACATTTTTACAGATATAATTTTGAAATGTTTGTATTTACATATGTATTTATCATTATAGATATTCTTCATGTCTTTGTGTAGATCCAGATTTTTATCTGGTAACATGTTCTTTTTGCCTGAAGGAGATTTTAAGCATTTCTTAATGTGCTGGTTAAGTGTTTCTATTCCTAAAAAAGTTTTATCACATCTTCATTTTTGAAAAATATTTTAATAATATTAAAGTAGAGAATCCAGAAATAAACCAATAGATACATGGCCAATTTGTTATTGACAAAAATGCCACAGCATTTAATAAACAAATGATAAGCTTTCAGCAACTATGATGTGACCCTCAGACATCCATCTGCATAACAATTAACATGAACCTGATTTGACACCATATAAAACATTTAGTTCAAAATGGATCACAGACCTAAATGTATGAGCTAATACTGTAACACGTCTTCAAGAAAACACAGGTGATAATGTTAGTACCATTGGGTTTTCAGGGAGCGTTCTTAAAACAAAAAATAATAATAAAATACAAAAGAAAAAAGTGATCAATTGGACTTCTTAGAAACATAAAGCTATTTTACTTTAAATGACACTGATACAGTAATTGAAAGGCTGACATACACTGGGGAATACATTTGCACAATATATATCTTACAAAAAACTTGTATCTAGAATATATGAATAACTGTTACAATCAATAATAAGACAGCCTAATTAAATAACAGACAGAACTTTGAACAGACACTTTAGGAAACACTTCATAAAAGCTTTCTGAACATCATTACTTGTTAGGCCAATGCAAAGTAAAACCACGATAAGATACCACTACACTAGAATGCCTAAAGTTAAAAACTCCAACCAAACTAAATCTTGGCGAGGATACGTAGCAACTGGAACTCACCCACTGCTTTGAGAATATAAAGTGGTTTGACCACTTTTGAGAACAGTTTGGAACCCCTTCCCTGGGTGAATGAATGGACATCTGAGGTACATCCATGCAACGGAACATTATTCAGTGACTGACAGAAGTGAGTCCTGGAGCCATGAAGAGACATGAAGGGATGTAGTGCAACTCACTAAGAAAGGAAGCGAGTCTGAAAAGGCTCCACACTGCGTGATCTCCATGATACCACGTTTTAGAAAAAGCCACGATGTGAAGACAGTCAAGTATCAGTGGTGCAGGAGTTCGGGGGGAGAGAAAGGCAAACAGGTGGAGCACATGGAAATTTTTTTTTTTTTTTTGATGGAGTCTTGCTCTGTCACCCAGGCTGGAGTGCAATGGCATGATCTCGGCTCACTGCAACCTCTGCCTCTCGGGTTCAAGCGATTCTGCTTCCTCAGCCTCCTGAGAAGCTGGGCTCACAGGTGCCCACCACCACACCTGGCCAATTTTTGTATTTTTAATAGAGATGGGTTTTCACCATGTTAGCCAGGCTGGTCTCGAACTCCTGACCTCAGGTGATCTGCCCTCCTCAGCCTCCCAAAGTGCTGGGATTACAGGCCTGAGCCACCACACCCAGCCCCACATGGGAATTTTAGGGAGTGAAGTCACCCATACTACAGTGGCAGACACGTGACATGGCACATTTGTCAAAACCCACTGAGTGTACAACACCAGGAGTGAACTTAATGTCAACCACAGACTTTAGTTAGTATCCGTATTGGTTCATCACTTATAAATATAGGACAACAGTTCATGATGTTAATGATACAGAAAACTGGGAGGAAGGAAGGAGTACATGGCAACAATGTACTTTCTGCTTAATGTTGCTGTAAAGCTAAAACTTCCTTAAAAATAATTTGTATTAGAAGTTTGGCAATTTTATAAAGTATTCAGCATACACCGACCATATGGCAGCCATTCCATTCTCAGGGGGTTACCTGGAGAAAGTGAAACGTGTTCACAGAAAGACTTAGACATTCATGCCAAACCCAGCTTTATTGGTAATAACCCCAAACTAGAAAGACCAAAACTGGAAATGTCAACAGGTGAGTGAACACCATTTAGACATAATATCTGTATGGTGGAATTCAACCTACCCATGAAAAGGAATGAACTATTAACAATGTAGCAACGTAGATACATCTCCAAATAATCATACTGCTTGAAATAATCCACACACTAAGGGGCATACACTGCATGATTCCATTTGCATACAATTAAATTGTACACTTTAAATTGGTGAATTGTACAGCATGTGTATGTATCTCAATAAAGCATTTAGAAACAAACTTTCTACCTTTGCTTTAACATCAGCCTTAACTGCATGACAGCAAAACTCACCACGTCTGCACCCTACGAGGATGCCCTGGGTACCTGCTCTTCCCACTGGCTGAAACTCACCAGGTCTGCACCCACCCTAGGAGGATGCCCTGGGTACCTGCTCTTCCCACTGGCTGAAACTCACCACGTCTACACCCACCCTGGGAGGACGCCCTGGATACCTGCTCTTCCCACTGGCTGAAACTCACCACGTCTACACCCACCCTAGGAGGACGCCCTGGATACCTGCTCTTCCCACTGGCTGAAACTCACCACGTCTACACCCACTCTGGGAGGACCTCCTGGGTACCTGCTCTTCCCACTGGCTGTCTTGGCCCCTTGCACACTGGCTCATTGTTTAAGATCCAGTGGAAATGCCACCTTCATGGTGAAGCCTCAAATAGAAATTATTTACTCCCCTCACCCAAATCAAAACATTCTCTTTATATCAGTGGTCCCCAACATTTTTGGCACCAGGGACTGGTTTCATGGAAGACAGTTTTTCCACAGTCAGGGTTGAGGGTGGTTTCAGGATGATTCAAACCCATTACATTTATGTGTACTTTCTTTCTATTATTATTACATTGTAATATGTAATGAAATAATTATACAACTCACCATAATGTAGAATCGGTGGGAGCCCTGAGCTTGTTTTCCTCCAACTAAGCGGTCCCATCTGGGGGTGATGGGAGACAGTGACCGATCATCAGGCATTAGATTCTCATGAGGAGCTCGCAGCCTAGATCCCTCACATGCACAGTTCACAACAGGGTTCACGTTCCTATGAGAATCCAATGCCACTACTGATATGACAGGAGGTGGAGCCCAGGCAGTAATGAGAGTGATGGGGAGCAGCTGTAAATACAGATGAAGCTTTGCTTGCTCACCCACCACTCACCTCCTGCTGTGCTGTGCAGCTCCGTTTCTGACAGGCCTCGGACAAGTACCACAGCCGGGGGTGTTGGACCCCCATTTTATACTTTTACTTATTAGCATACTATACAATATTTGGAGGTTTCTTTGATAGCACAACCTATCAGACACAGCATTGACTGAAGAACCCTCTACGTTCTTCCTGAGTATTCTCTTTGTACACATGTAGGGAGTCATGAGGATTTAAGAAAGTCTCCCTTACGTGTCCAGATTCCCAGAATCTGCAGGTCAGTGAAGGGCAAATGCACCAGCCTGCCCTCCCCACAGCCTCACCCCAGACACTGCCTGCCACTGAGGAGCTGCAGGAAGGCCCTACCGTGTCTGTAGGTCTTTTTGCTAGTACCTAGCAGAGTAGCTTGCATATAAAGATTAATAAAAAGGTGCAAAATTGAATGGAATTTTCATGATATGAATACTTTGCTTCTGTTTTTTAAACAAATATTCCAAAATATCAACAGTAATAAGAAACACTGCAGAGACCATTCTAGTTCTTTCAGCAAATCACTTTTTCTTCATCCCAGACCTAAACAAATAATTATAACTTTTTATATTTAGGCATGTTCTATTTTCATGTATCATTCTTAATACACTAATAAGGTCTATATAGGCAATTTTAAAATCTAGAACTGTTGTTTGTGGTGTTAGCCACCTCCAGACCGTGGCTATCGGCAAATTGAATGAGCTGGTCTTGGTTCATTTCTAAATAATTCATATATATTTTTACTAAGACAGGGCTAAGAATATAGCTCAAAGGAAGAAAATTAGCGCCTCCTCCTAAAATGGCCAAAAATCATTAATGAATACACTCCAGGTGGCTTAGCCAGCGAGGAGCCTCTTCTGAACACAAGCAGCCGAGGTTGTAAGAGCGAACGCAGGCCACGTGCAGCTGGAGGAGCCCACGTCTCCCGCCGTCGCCTTCAGTTCATCCTCCACCTCTCCAAACACAGATTTCATTGAGCAATAAAAAGGAGGGGAAATGAAACTTAATTCATTTATTATTGAAAGCAAAAGAGCAGAGTAATTGAATCAAAACAAGATGATTAATACGTTTGCTTCACTTAAGACTTATAAACTGCTCTTGTGCTCAGCTGTTTTTATTTACGATGAATGTCGTCCCATAGTTGCTTTGAAGTTGAAGAAGTTGGGAAAATATAAATGAAAAGGCATTTTAAAAAAATAAAAGAACAAAGAATATATTAGCGTTCTATCTTCTTGAGGTTTTAGTGAATTACATTGCTCTAGGTTGATTTTTTTTATAGGAATTAGAAAAATAGTGATTTCCTCTGTGATTTCCTCCCCTGGACCTGGCCTGCTGCAGGCTTGGCACCTCTCTCTCTTCAGGTCCTGTTTCAAGCCTGAGCATGCGCAGCAAGCTGCCTTGGGGGAGAATTCCTGAGCAGTCAGGGCCGGGAACCTGGGGAGAAGGCCAGGAGTGCAGAAGGTGCTGCAGGGACCCACGGGGAGCCAAGCAGCGCATCTGTAGGGCGGAGAACTGAACCAGGAAGCTTGAGCGTGGAGAGTTTGCGGCAGCAGAGATGGTACACAACTCCCTGCACGACCACCCATGGCCCATCCTACGGTGACAAACAGCTTCCCACCTCGAGGCCACAGCTCTGCATTATGTGACAGTGCAGAGGTTGCCATTGTTAAAATCAAGGGGGAAAGGAGACAATGAACCAGTGAAAATTATCAAAGAAATAAAGTTAGAAAATCTCCAAGAACCATAGAGACCACACAGGCAGAGCAGCTAACCAGGAAAGAGAATTTTACACGGCATCCACAGAGCCTTTCATCCAGGGAGGGTGAGAGGGTCCTGAAAACTTCTGGAGAATAAGGGTGAGGTGTTAGAAGGGCATCAGATCTCTCCAAAGGATCACTGGACACTGGACAACACAGAGCAATCCTTCAGAATTATCAAGGAAAAATTATTTAAACCTTAGAATTTTATACCCAGACCAAGTATGAATATGGGATAAGGACACTTTGAAGACCTGTAAGGACTAAATAAACTCCTGTACAACTCTGGAGGAAACACAAACAGAGAAAACAGTGTGGCTAAGAAACACCGGGTTTTTATACGAAAATCAACTCAAGGTGGATTAAAGACTTAAATATAAAATACAGAACCATAAAACCTCTAGAAGAAAATCCAGGCAATACCATTCAGGACATAGGCGTGGGCAAAGATTTCATGATGAAAACACCAAAAGCAATTGCAACAAAAGCAAAAATTGACAAATAGCATCCAATTAAACTAAAGAGCTTCTGCACAGCAAAAGAAACTACCATCAGAGTGAACAGAAAACCTACAGAATTGGAGAAAAATTTTGCAATCTATCCATCTGGCAAATGTCTAATATCCAGAATCTACAAGGAACTTAAACAAGTGTACAATAAAAAAAAAAAAACTACTCTATTAAAAAGCTGGCAAAGGACCTGAACAGACACTTCTCAAAAGAAGACATTTATGTGGCCAACAAACATGAAAAATAGCTCAACACCACTTATCGTTAGAGCCACGCAAATCAAAACCACAGTGAGATGCCATCTCATACCAGTTAGAATGGTGGTTATCAAAAATTCAAAAACAATAGATGTTGGCAAGGGTGCAGAGAAAAAGGAACGCTTGGTGAGAGTGTAAATTATTTCAACCATTGTGGAAGACAGTCTGGCAATTCCTCAGAGATCTAGAAGCACAAATACCATTTGACCCAGCAATCCCATTACTGGGTATATATATCCAAAGGAATATGAATTGTTCTATTATGAAGACACATGCACAAGTATGTTCATTGCAGTGCTACTCACAATAGCAAAGACATGGAATCAGCCCAAATGCCCTTCAGTGATACATTAGATACAGAAAATGTGGTACATATATACCACGAAGTCCTATGCAGCCATAAAAATGAATGAGATTATGTCCTCTTCAGGGACATGGATGGAGCTGGAAGCCATTATCCTCAGCAAACTAGCGCAGGAGCAGAAAACCAAATACCACATGTTCTCACTTATAAGTGGGAGCTGAATAGTGAGAACACTTGGACACATCAGGGGGAACAACACACACTGGGGCGCGTTGGGGAGGCTGGGAGAAGAGAGAGCATCAGGAAGGATGGCTAAAGGATGCTGGGCCTAATACCTAGGTGATAGATTGACAGATGCAGCAAGTCACCATGGCACATGTTTACCTGTATAACATCCTGCACATGTATCCTGGAACTTAAAATAAAAGTTGAAGAAAAAAACAAACAAGGCCAGGCGTGGGGCTCAGGCCTGTAATCCCAGCACTTTAGGAGGCCAAGGCAGGCAAATTACGAGGTCAAGAGATTGAGACCATCCTAGCTAACACGGTGAAACCCCGTCTCTACTAAAAATACAAAAATTAGCCGGGCGTGGTGGCAGGTGCCTGTAGTCCCAGTTACTCAGGAGGCTGAGGCAGGAGAACGGCATGAACCCAGGAGGTGGAGTTTGCAGTGAGCAGAGATTGGGCCACTGCACTTCAGCCTGGGCGACAGAGTGAGACTTTGTCTCAAAAAAAAAAAAAAAAAAGAAACAAACAAACAAAAAGAAACACCAGGCACAGAGAAGCAAAGGGAACATTTAACGAGAAGATGTGAGGAAGGTGCAGAAGAGAACAATAGTCACGCGGTGCCTGCAGCCCCGGATGCAGTGGAGATCTTCTGGAAGAATAAAAGAGCTTTAGTGGCAGTGACATATGACCGTCAGTTTGACCATATCGAGAAAATACAGGATCCTGTCAGAAACGTTAGGGGTGAATTATTGATAAACACACAGAAGAGTAAGCTAATGAAAAGACAATTACTAATTCCAAGAAAAAAAGAAATGGGCACGGAAGAGTATCTGTACTTGGAAGGTCAGCAGTGAACAAACATACAACCCTGTGAGAGTGTTTCTATTAATTATGATTTAACAAAAGTATCCTAATGTGCCTTTGGAGGATGAAGAGAGAGGATGTGCGCTTGTGTGTTTATAGGGGGGGTTAAGAGAGCTAAATTTTCTTCCTTGGTCGGATGCCATGGATAATGTGTGAAATGAGAACAGAAGACAGTACGAGGATATGATTTTCATATTAGAAACCAAACGTCAGATGAAACAGCTTCTGGGTTTGAAAACGGGTTCCTGTGGATCACAGATTGGCACGCTTTTTCTGTGAAGAGGCAGACAGCAAACATTTGTGGATTTTCCACATTCAGTGGAAAATAATTAATTCTAGTGTTACAGCATGAAAACAGACTTAGATAATACAAAAGAAATGCTCAGAGCTGCAGTCAAAATCAAAAAACCATGATTTACAGAAATATCTGCTGATTTGTATTTGGCCCTCAAAGGGCATTTGCTGTCCCTGCCTCTCAATAGGAGGTGAAACCTGGGGAATAGGGCCGTGTCTGCTGCTGCTTCACTGGTCTTGAGAATCGTCTGAGTTTTAATAATATTTTATATATTCCTTGGGAAAGAAATCAAAATTTCATTTTTTTAAATATGACATTTGGCTGGGCACAGTGGTTCACACCTGTAATCCCACATTTTGAGAGGCCAAGGAGGGAGGATCTCTTGAGTCCAGGAGTTTGCCCAGCCTGGCCAATACAGTGAGACCCCATCTCTACAAAAACTTAAAAATTAGCCGGTGTCATGGTGCCTCCCTAAAGTCCCAGCTACTTGGGAGGCTGAGGTGGGAGGATGGCTTGAGCCAGGGAGGTTGAGGCTGCAGTGAGCTATGGCCACGCCCCACTCCATTCTAGTCTGGGCAAAAGAGCAAGACCCTGTCTCAAAAAAAAAAAAAAAATGGTATTTTTCTTTTCCTGGAGTAAAGGAAGGGAACATATTTTGGATTAAGAGAGCACACGGTGTTTCAGGAAAATACGATACAATCTGCAGTGGGTACACATGCCTTATGGTCAAGAAGAAGGAAAAAAAGGTTTTACAATTTTTAATGGAAATACTGTAAAAAGAAATATTCAGGTCATCAGAGCCTATATACCTCCTTTAATTACATCTTATTCTGCATGTGGTAGATGCTGTTGGAGCAGATAGCTTAGCGGAAGACAGAATAACTGTCAGAAAGGAAAGCTCTGCCCCTCCTGCCTCCCTGGGAACAACTGTTCCAGTCCACCGACAGCGTCAGCACCTGCTAGAGTTTGAGACCAAGCTGAGCCTAAACACAGCACAGAAGAGGGGCTTTCTTACAAAGCCTGTCTCCTCAGAGTCCCCTTCACCTGCCCAGATCCGGTTTCAAGCCCAGATGTTTGCGTCTTGGGTTTTGACCTGTTCTTCTGTGTTCACTTCACAACAGCAGTTCTGCCCTGTGCCCAACACTGGACAATTAACACGTGATCTTGGGTTCATGAGTCCACCAGGGCTCAGCCTCCACTGTGGACGGCTTCCTCCCGCCACCCCTGGAATCGCTCCTCCTGGACCCCAGGCCCCAGACAGGAGTGTGGCCGTTCGACCAGGCAGCCTGCTGGACTAGGCACCATTCAGGGTTCGGGCGGGAGCAGCTCCCTGACACACTGGCGCTTGTGCACTTCGGGCTTGGCATTGTGTGTGGACTCCTGTCCCAGCCTTAGTTGCACCGACTGCTCCTGCTTCAGAAATGATTTTTGGGGAGCTTAGCGCCTAAGCAGGCCTCCTGCCTCCCCCAGGCTTGTCAGCAGGATGCCCAGGCATAGCTGGACACTGCCCCTGCTCTTGTTCCGTAGCCCTGAGCCCGAGGCCTGTCAGCAAGTGCTATCTCCTGGGAGGGGGACTCCGACAGGACCAATAAGTGTCTGGTCTGTGGGACACACAACTCACATCAAAGCATACTGTCGAACAAACAAAGCATACTATCGAACACACAATTGCTAGTTTTCTTTCATTTCCACGTTACTGATGCGATTATAGATTACTATTACTATTGCCATTGTAAAAAGAGTAGGAATCCACCAGAGACGAGGGCCAGGGACTGAACAGTCTTCTCTGTGTTTCCCAGACTTCACTATGGATTGGTTTGGACCTTTGCCTTTCTGCCTTGGCCTCAATGAGTTTTCTTACATCACAAGTCAGTTATTATAAGTATTAAAGTCAAAAGCATTTTACAAATGTTAAAACCATTCCGGGTGCACCAGAAATAAGGTTTATCCCCAACTCCATCTTTTAGCAAAGCCTCCATTTTTCTTCTCGGAAATATTTTGCATTCTGCATGAATTCTGACGCCAGTGGATTTTGTAAACTTTAATGACATTAGAAGTGCAGGTGGAACATCCCATCTCAGTGGGCATCCTATGAGACCTGGCGTAGGATTCGGGGCAGAAGGCCAGGCCCGCGGGCTGGTTCCGACAGCCTCAGAATCTCCAGCACAAGTGAGACAGCGAGCTTGAAAGTGGCATTTTTTGACACAGTTCCACCCTATGAATAGAGTCAACCAAGTGGGGAGTGAAAAATTCATTTTCTGACAGGGGTGTCAGCAGAATCATCAGACGCCAACAACAACAAATCCATCGCGGGGTGAAAACCTGACAGGGTGGAAAACAAGGGCCTTGGAGGCTGATCTTTCCCTCTCAGCTGTCCAGAAACATCATTTCACAGCAATTATTGCCCCTGCTGGTTCGAGGGACTGTGGACCGCAGTCTCTTCTTGTTATTGAACTCACACAAGAAACCAAACAAATGTAAGAGCAATGGGGGCTTATCCGTGATCCACAGAAATGATTTCTGCCTTCCCTGCAGAACGGACGGCAGTCGCTGGACAGGGCCCCGGAGCGCCTGGGTGCAGTCAGCTCGGCCGACTCTCCCCTGGGACACCTGCCCAGCTGCGGCCGACCCCGGGGCGCACACCCTTCTGGATGAAGACGGCACCCCTGCTGTGCACGGTGGCTGTGCTGTGCTTTCCAGGGACACCAAAGATCCAGCAAGCCCCAGTTTGTGTCGAGTATCACGGGAATGGAGATGCTTTAAGGCTCCGACTTGGGCGGCCTGCTGTTCACGTGCTAAGTGCACTCTGTGGGCCCGAGTGCCGAGGGTCCCATTTCGCACACAGCATGGAATGGGTGAGCTTCTCAACTGTAAAATGAAGCCGTCAGAGCACAGCGTGAAAATGTATTAGAGACAGTTACACCAGGGGCCCCAGCACGGCGCTCACACTTTCAATTGGTAAAATAATGTCTGTACAAATTGTTTTTGGTACATTAAGTACCTTTCACAGCCAAAATTAAAAAAAGAAGAAGAAGAAAAAAAAGAAGGAAAAAAACAAAACGACACAGAGACACAGATCGGTACACACGAAACACAACCAGTTTCTTCTCTGGCAAAGTAATTTCATGCAGAAATTTTTTATTGAGATTGTTTCTCCAGTTGACAGATCTAGTGTACAATGATAAATGACAATGTGCCAGGCAGCTTGTCAGCCTGTGCTGAGGGAAATCTCACCGAAACTCCTCAATAATAACGGTAAGTACGCGTTCCCTCCAACAGAAGGTATTTTAAGCTCGTAAGCACAGGGGCTGAGCAAAGTGGTATTAAATAGCAGTGAGATGAAGCTGAGCAGAGATTTATAAATGTGTAGGAGTCTAACAGCTCTCTACTGGCTATGACACTCTGACAAGGAAACAAGGGTTATGAAAAATGACCTGACCATGTCACTAAATCTATGTATTTCAAAGGTTTCAGCAGCCTGGTGTCTGAGCTCCTTCAGTGAATGTGACGGAAAAGCTATGAATATGATCACAAACCCTCAATGCATCGCCGTCCGGAGGAGACCTGCTCAACACCATTGATGGGCAATGACACTTTGCGAAGTTGCCCGGTTCAAAGGGAAGATTAGTTACAGTCTGAGACCTTAAACCACATGCAAATAAGTGGCACTTAACAGCCAAATCTTGAGGATAGGAGGCTGGTTTTGAGCAAATGTTCTGCAGCCTGGCTCCCGATGGCAGGTCTCGGTCATCCTGGGTTTCACTGCTGAGTCCTCCCTGTCTGGGTGATAATGGGCCAGCATGTCAGGGAGAGCTGGTTTCTCTGGGGAGCGTGACAGGCATGCCAGCCAGGTGTCCCTGTGAAAGCTGTACCCCAACAGACCTGTCTTACCAGCTACATGCGTGGGGCAGTATCTCCCTGAGAAACATCCCTGCTACAATGGTAGATCAAAGCGTGACTTTCCCAAAACTACGAAGTGAAACAATAGGTCACTATCTGCTCTGTGACGGGTGATTGGTTTACAAGCAGGATGAAGTGAATCAGCCTCTCTGCAGCCACGTCGGAAGCACTGCGTTTTACTGAGCAGAAATCAATGCAAATCAATGGCAAATCCTGTTCTATGACGAGAACTTTGGATCCTGGTCTTTTCTCTGATCCCAGTGAAAGAACAAGACCCTCCATCTCTCAGGCATCGGTTTCTTCATCTGTATAATCAGAGGGTGGGTCCCTGAGGCCAGAGCCACCTTTAGAGTTGGGGAGAGAATTGGTTTCCTCCACAGGCCAATCGTTTTCAAAGTTCAGCACACACATCCGGAGGTGTATGTGCTTTCTATTCTAGAACTCACTGGAGATATTTACCACTTTTATGCTTATGTGTAAAATGGAAGCATGGTCCTCAAGTTGGCAGCCTCCTCTGAGGTTGAGTTTAGACCGAGTGCAGAGTTCCGGTCTACCCTACCTGGTCCTCAGGGCAGTGGCTCCAAGGAGAAGAGGGCTGCATGTCGGCAGCTCAGCACCTCACAGGTGCTGGTGGGAGCGGCCCTGCTGAGAGTCTGGCCATCTGGCTGGCTGCACAGACTTGAGAGGCTTTGCTCTGGACACACTGCAGTGGTCAGTACTGGGGAACTATTGTCCGGTGCAGGTGCATCGTCTCACATGAACCTCTACACAGCAATCACTCTTCCCTCTACAGAAGTCATGGCCAGGAGGTGTGGATGGTGGATAAGGCCACAATAGTTAGTAGAGAAGGCTGCAGCTGGCCAGGACCCCAGAGGCCTGGCATTCCAGATCCTGGCATTCCAGGTGGGTAGGCTTATCCCTCATCAAAATCAACATGACCACATCTTTTCATGAGCAGAGAAAAATGTGCTCATGGAGTCCGTTGTAGTCTTACATGTCAAAAGGGTGCAAACGTGTTAGGCACCAAACACTGGCCTACAAAAATTTAGCAATCTGATCTATGCCCAGAAATAACTAAAATAAGTAAAATACAATTCATCACTACCTTTCCCAGCTAAGTTGTGGATCCTTAATATATGTTTTTATAAATTCTATATTGAACACCAATCAAACTCTTAATATGAAATATTTGAATCTGTAAAAAATGCCCTTATTGACAAACAATGAAAAATGAACTATTTAGAAAGAGTATGAGATAAAATATAAGATTAACAGGAAGACGTGAGTACATGGTGTAAAGAGTCAGGAAAAATGGCCACCTTTCCACCAACTCACTTCCCTGTTTTCACGCTCATTATGTTAACATTTAAATGTGATTACTTCATTTGTTCTCGACATCATTTTTAGCAGGTAAACACTGGAGAAAAAAAACACCATTTAAACTACCGTTTAATCTTTGCTACCAAGGACCTCTGAAATTACCCACTTTGAAGAGTTTCTTCCACAGAAACTGACACTTTCTTGTTACTAGTTTTAACGACAATGACTCATTTTCTGATCTGACCTTGGAAGGAATCTGAGAACAGTACATAAAGGGTTTGATGTGAACCAAAGTTCTTCTAAGGAAAGAGATATTATTTTCTAAGGCTCCGTGGCAAAGAGTTCGTCAGTCTTTCTTGCTGATAATGCTGCTGTTCTTGGAGTAATATCTCCAAGACTGAAACTTTCGCTAAATTCTTAATATGTTACTTAAAAATGAACGGACATGATGGCAGTCATTCTGAGTGAATCTTAATGGGAAAGGTGGAAGTTTCTCGTACATTTTCCTTGTGTACTACAGCTTCAAAATATATTTCTTTCAAATAAGTTAACTTTAGCAACCACTGGAAACTTTATCTACTAATGTTCAGAAAAAACAGGGAGCATCATATTAACACATCAAAATCAATAGATTGACAAGTAGTATCTTTTAATCCAAATAATACTCCATTAAATCTATGCCTGCATCAATAATTTATTCTGTACAAGTGAATACAATTTATTCTTAGAAACCATATACACCAGCCGGCTAGAACGGTGGCTTTCTTTGGGTCCGAGGAGTCTTCTTTTCCATTCATATTTCAGTGTTGATGAGGACACTTTCCTTTGGTGCAGAGTCTCAGATGCATGTTTGAAAGAGATAGGATATAAAAAGAATTTGTTTAAAAAAAAAAAAAAGAGGAAAAAAGAATCAGGCCTGGCCATGTTGTTTCTGATGAGAACTACTCCTTTAATATTAGTTTTACAATTACTGAAAATTTCATGCTCTACTCTAATAAGAGCATGGATACCTCGTGTTTGAGAAGAGAAAGAAAATAGCCCACTTAGAGTGGCATGATCTGACACGTTTAATGTAGCTGTTTGAGGGCACAGTGATATGTAACTGTAGTGGGCATCAGTTTGTGAATGTCTAGGTAAACACAATTCTACTTTAAAGAGAAAAATTTTAAATATATTAATAAATTACAGAAATGTTAGCACAAATCAATGTACTTAATGCAAAAAAATGTGTAAAACATGTTGATGTTTAAAAGAATCTACATTTCTAAATTTTAAATGACCTACAAGATGCATTATAATTTCTGTCAATTTTCTGAATTTAAAAATATTATATGTTGTCAAAACATAATAGTCATTTTTCAGATGGCTTGAGATTTAAATAAGTATAATTATTTCAATTATTGTATTTCTATTTTTAGAAGCAAAACAGAAATAGCATCTACCTATATTTTGAAAACCTACAAACTTATCCTCTTGTATGTTTTAAACTTATTAATGCACTCTAGTTTCAAGAAACAGTGTGTTTCTATGCATATATATGTGTATACACACACAGATGATAGATAGATAGATGATAGATAGATAGATAGATAGATAGATAGATAGATAGATAGATAGATGATAATGTAAATTGAGCCAAAGGCCGGGACCTATTTTATACGATGGGAACCTTTCTGTGCTGTAGTTACCTTGAAGCCTCAGCCCTGTTGACATGACACCAAACATCTGGTCAGGATTCCAATGAACCAGCAAGTCAGCCAGCCATCCAGATGTTTTCAATTCCTTGACAGTCAACATACAGCTGTGATATCTCACAGAAACACGTTTATCTCCTTCTTGCCAAGCCCCATTAATAGCCCAATTCTTTGGTCTACAAATTTGAGGCTCATGATGCTTATTCATACAAATCCCAGGCTCCTGCATTTGCTGGAGCTGGAGTGAGGCAGGGGAGCTTCCTCCCCCGGGCCCAGCCCTGCCTGCCTGTGCTGCTGCTTTGGGGACAGAAGAACTGGGAAGGCCCTTCAGGGCACCCTGGCTTCGGGGCTGCAAGCTGCTGCCCAGCACAGAGCAGCTGGGACCGTCACTCTGAGGGGGCCGGAGAGGCCCCTCTCCTATTGCAGATGGGAGGTTTGAGCCAAAGTCCAGGAGGCTCCAAGTCCCCACGTGGGAGGCTATGGAAAGCTGGTGGGGTGGGACAATGGTCCTCAAAGAGCGGACTCAGGTCAACATTTTCAAATTGTCTAGTTTTTCCATTTAAAACTCAAATCTACCCACGGAGCCCTTTTGTCTCATGCACGAGGGTGTGGCAGCCTAGAGATGTGGCTGGAAGCCCTGGTCTCTGCCACCAAAGCCAGCTGTTCCCGCCCTCCCTCCGGTCCTGGAGCAAAGCCGGGCACTGCTCACCGCACCCAATGGGGGGGCATGGGAGGAAATGGCGGGATGGGACATTGGGAGGTAAAATGCATAACAGCAGGGGACCCTCGAGAGGAAAGCAAGTGAACTTGTTTCATGTAAATACACAGACTGACTTCCACTGGAGCCGTCAGAGCCAGGAGAGAAGGACAGCCCAGGCACCTGCCACGGCTGCCCCAGCCGTTGTCATCCACATTCATGCTGGCAAACTTCCATTCCTTTTCCAGAGGCCATGGAGCAGAGGAGGCACAGCACCGTGCTAGAGTCACTCACCCGCGATTCAAACAGGCCAGGGCCAGCTTTGTTCCATGAGTGAGTTACTTACCCTGCTGAGGCCTCAGTGTCCCGTCTGTAAAGTGGGGCTAACAGAGTTCCTACCACAGGAGAGAATTCTGTGATTCCGTGTGATGATTTAAGGGAGGCAGGGAGCACTCACTGAGCACGGGTTACGACTGTTACTAAGCTGCATTATTTGAAAGGCATGATGTTAGACCCTGGCACGTCTGAGGTCTACATTTCCCTGTATTTCCCAGTAACACACGGCACAGACCACGTGCCTTCCTCCATCTGCTTACCGAGTTGGCGCCGCCACTTCCCACCCATGGTGACATCCCGTGCCACGGCAGCACATTGCAAGGTTTGTCCGTATAAAAGCAAGTGCTGGCAGATCGTGACGTGGAGGCCTCGGACCTGTACACTCTCCTGTGACTCTGCCACAGGCCAGGCTTTGCTGCAATCACTAAAACCTGGTTCAAAATGAGTCACTTTAGCCCTCCGCATGGTGGCCTCCTAGGCATCCAGGCAGAGGGACCTGCTCCGGCTTCCCTCCCCGATGGTGCTCTGGCCGCTGTCCAGGAAGCCTCTGTGCTGCGGTAATTCGGAGCCTCCAGGTCCACCTTATACTCATCCAGGGCCTTGAAGAACGGCGTGAGCTCTGCCCAGGGTGGTGGAGCAGCTTGAATGCAGCGCGTCCTTCACCTTTGTTGAATTAAGTACGTACACGCATGAGGAAAGCACAATGCCCTTTAAAAAAAAAAATACATATATATATATATATATATATATATATTATACTTTAAGTTCTAGGGTACATGTGCACAACGTGCAGGTTTGTTACATATGTATACATGTGCCATGTTGGTGTGCTGCACCCATTAACTCATCATTTACATTAGGTATATCTCCTAATGCTATCCCTCCCCACTCCCCCCACCCCACAACAGGCCCCGGTGCCCTTTAAAGAGAGAAATCAACCACAGTTGCTAAAACAACCCCTAGAACTGTGACCTGGACAGAAGGACCATCATGACCCCTACAACTGTGACCTGGACAGAAGGACCATCATGACACCTAGAACTGTGACCTGGGCAGAAGGACCATCATGACCCCTGGAACTGTGACCTGGACAGAAGGACCATCATGACCCCTGGAACTGTGACCTGGACAGAAGGACCATTATGACACCTAGAACTGTGACCTGGACAGAAGGACCATCCGGGACCTGCAAAGAAGCCAGAGCGAAGTGTGCCAGGGCTTCCAGGGTCTACTGTGGATCCAGCGCGGGGCTCCACTTTCCATGACGTGGAACAGACACGCAAGTGCGTCAGCTCGGACATGTATTTGTTGTGCACTCAAACTAAGCTAGATCCCCTAGTCAGTAGGTAGGTGTTGAATTTTCACTCAGCAGCAAGGATTCCTCATGCCAAACTTCGGTTGTTTTTGACACACTCCCCTAGAAAGGTGTGTCCTGCAGCTTCCACTGTGTTTGTGAGCCTGAAATAGTCCCTGTTCCCCAGGTGAGGTGTGAATGTTGAAGAACTACATTTGGCATGTCTCAGACACTGATTCCCTTTGAGGTTTGCACAAGTGTTCAATTATCTCCACGGACTCAGTTTAACTATCTATAAAATGGAGTTGATCTCATCCAACTCACAAAAAGGTGGCGTAGATTCATTTAGCTTATTTATTTATTTTTGAAAAGCACATGGCAGGTGAATAACTATTGGAGCGCTAAGCTTGAAGAGCAGAAGGCAAGTTTTTGGCCTAGGGTTTGTGCCCTGGCTCTGAATTCCTAAGCCCCTGTGCAATGAAGCCCTTCATGTTACTTTAATGGAGTTGAGGTATGTGTGTTTGCTTGTTTGAGTTAATTGAACTCTCATTGATAGTGAGATCCTGCTCTTACGCCAGCCCTGTGGGCAGACCCGAGGACAGCGGAGAGGGTGGTGCAGGCCCAGCGGATGGAGTCAGAGCTTTCCAGGAGGCAGCCAGGGCTGCGCTTGGTACACCCTGTGTCAGAGCATCGAGCTCAGCTAATCCTCTCCCCTCTCGCTCCCCCTCCTGAGATCATAATACTTCATCTGGTGCCTTCCTCGCGCTCTTCTGAGTTCTGCAGACATCTTTAAGAAACTCAATATATGCCAATCAGTGAGCACACGTTTCCTTTCCAGAAACAGATCCAATGCCAACAGCAACCCAAAACAGCATATTTTGAAATGAAAGCAAAACTGAAAAGTATAATTTGCAATGTTAATAGTTACTACAAATAATTTTCTCCAAAAAAGATTCCATTGTTTTCCTCTTGTGTAAATGCAGAATATAAACTAAAATTAATTTTAAAATACTTTAAATGCAGTTTTCGGTTAGTGATCTTTGTAAAAAAAAAAAGTATTTTAAGTGCTTGAGGCACTGAAAAACCAATTATTGTGTTACCGACACCACATGTATCTATATATGTCTGCCTGTAGCTCTATCTTGCCGGCTGCTAATGGCCGACATCTCATCTCCATGCTCTAACGAGAAGATCAGCCTGGAAACTATCATTCCAGGAGCACTGAAAAAAAAAGAAAAAGAGATTTTAAATGGTCTTTACTTAGAACAGCGTTGTTTTCCTTGTACATTCCTTTATGTTTTATTTCCTATTTTTAAAAAATAATAATGGGTGACTAAAATTCTAAAACTCAGGCATCATTAAGGGTGTGAACAATATAAAGACAAAATTAAATTATTGCACTACTAACAAGTACTATAATTATAGTAACTACATTTTTAAAATTTTAGTTTTAGCATTTTCTGTTCTCATGGAAATTATGCATGGGATACAAGTTAATGTCTTCCCTATTAAAAATAAATACAATGAAAGGATATCACAGCTCTCAACAAAATGTAAAATTACCAACTTTAGATCTCAAAAGCAAGAGTTTCCAGAGGAGGCCTGAACTTCTGTACTTGCAGAAGGGCCTGAGAACACAGTTTTGTGATGTGCCAAACATCACGGCAGGATTGGTCAAGCGTGAGGTTAATGGATACATCGCTATCTACTGGGCAGGCCTCCAAAATATTAATTCCTTTCTAATGAAGTTTGTAAAAGAGTCTCTGCAATCTTGTTCCTTATTTCCAATTTCTCTGCTGCCTCTCCAGTGACTATCATCACAGCTTTTAAATGCACCCCCATCTAGAGGACGCTCGGTGTCTCCCTCACAGTCTCCTGCCTTGCATCCAACTTCAAACAGGCAGGTTCCCTGGAGACCAAGCCCATCGCCATCAAATCCATGTCTGGGCTCTGGGTCAGGGTCAGCGGGAGCCCCACGGGCAGGGTCTCCACCATGGCACTGGGATGCTGAAATAGCAGCATTTGACACATTTAAAACTTGCTGTTTGTGCAATCACTAAAAACTGCACCATTAGCTGGATTTTCAGATTGCATGAGTGCAGATCATTAAGTGTTATTACAGTATTAATTATTAGAAATGTCCTGTACTGCCCAAATTAAATTGGGATAGTCAACGACCTGCGAGTTCCCAATACCACGGATAATTTAACTGGAGATCTGCCACGCTGGGTAAGGTGTCTTCATAGGCCGCTCGCATTATTTCACATTAAGTATCAATCAATCCGGGATCTCAAAAGAAAATGAATAAATCAGACCCTAATATTTTCCTATGGCAACGTTGCCACAGGAACTTTTAGGGGAAAAGAAAAAGGTGAGATAAGGCAGGAACTGATGTTGATGTTTCCATGATAACTTCATGCTGGATACAGAAAGTTGACTAATTATGATCAGCATTTTCACAGTGAGGCACCTCTCCCCATGGGAGCGATTTCACGCAATTTCTGTGTTTAATAATCTGTGTTAAGTTGATAAAAAAGAAAGTGAAATGAACATCAATATTAGGGGCCAATCCAGTCAAAATTGGATGAATATTTTTGAAAGCACCTTTGACTAAATACACCCAGTCACTTCCAAATTGTTACAGAAACCAGGTCTGAAAATCCCATCAATCACTTCTTTGCAGTAAAGTGGGTTCTTGCAGTTGCAGGAAATGACATCCAGGTCCACGAGGAAGCTGAGAACTCCTACCCCTGGGTACAGCCCAGGCCCGGCCTTGGTGGATGAGGGCAATGTGGCCTGCTCAGCTTCTGGTCCCTGGCTCGGAGGCCTCTTCCCTCCTCCCCAGTGGGTTTCCATAGCAACCACCCAGCCACCTAGGCACGTTCAGCTGGTGCTTCCACTGCAACCAGAGCTGGCATCTGGGCATTTGTGCCTCTTCCCAACTAAAAAGGAGAACCAAGAAAAAAATCTGTTTTTTAACAATAAGGGGGAATTTTTTCGTCAGATATATAGTATCAATGTGTATACATAATTAGATAGTTCAATGCAATAATTTAGCTCTGATGTAGATGTGTTAATGTGCAAGCTACTTAACATTTTGTGGCCCAAGTTTCCATATTTGTGGAAAAAATATCTCCAACATTCCTTCCACGGAGGGAGGCTGGCATGAGGCAAGAGCCAGGACAAGCCTTCTAAACCCGGCTCCAGTGCTTTCAGCAGCCCGCCAGCTGTGCTCCTGGCTCCACTGCCGTTCTTACCTGCAAAATGCTCTAAGCATTAAATAAGAGCATGGGGACAGAGCTCCCAATTGCATGGCCCTGATCGATGTAAATGCAAGGTCTTCCTTCCTCATGTGCCTTCTCTTCCCAAATGTGAAATTGAAGCCTACAGTGACCCACAGAGCAGTTGAATATGGCCACAGAAGTCATTCACAACAGCTTTAGTTTAACAAAGTCCTTTATGGTAAGTAACTTTCTGTTCCAAAGAATGCCACACCTGTCTAAATGGGCCATGTCTTATCTATAAGTTAAAGCAGAAAAGGATCGGAAGCAGGCAACAGTGTCGACTGGGTACAGAGGACGTGGGTTCAAATCCAAGCTCTGCCCCATGGGGTTTTGTAAAACAAAATGAGTCAAAATTAGCTCAAAGCTTTCACAACAGGGCCTGAGAGTTAAGTGTTAGCTGTCACAAATAATAGCTTCTGACAGTTCTATCTGATGATATAAATGGTATGGAAAAGTAGAAGCTTAAAGTAGGTAAACTATAAGCTCTGTTAATATTGTATCTCCCTAGAGTCTCACCACAGGAAAAGAGTCACTATTATTTCCCTTGCCCCAGTAAGGAATGTTAAGGTCACAGAACTTAAACTTCTCCAAGGTCACGCACTGAAGAGCACTTGAACTTGGGCCTATGGAGTCGGAGCCAGCCTCCCTTCCATTAATTCATGGAGGGCTTGTTTGAGGTCTCCAAAAAAAAAAAAAAGCAAAAAGTGGAAACAATTGTAGATTTTACGAGGAAAATGTGTTAAGAACAAAATAGCGAAAGAAATAAATCCATGGCAACGAAAGCCTCCAGGCTGATGTTGGTTCCCTGGAGCGTGGTTTCAGTGAAATCCAGGCTCATCAGCCCCAGTGACTACATTGCAGGGAGACACCTATCAGCTTCCTACGTCTAGAAGTTCATAGCCCTTTCTAAGAGCATTCAGATACGGTTTGCGAAATCTCTGTCCGGAGCATAGGCAGTATTATGCCAAGCACAGCAAGCCCCTCAGACTGCACAAACATCTCGATCCCTCCTCGCTCCTGTCTTGCCCTGATTTCAAATCTGATTCTGCCTCGGGATCCTGGGGAGCCAATAGGAGAAGCCGGGTGGTGTCCCGGGTGCTGGTGGTTGGGCGGCAGGGGGAGGCCGGGGCTGTGGGCAGTAACTGTCAGGGTCTCTGTCATGGCCAAACTCAGAGGGGGCAGCGTCAAAGGAAATGAGTTCCCCCTCCCCCTCCCCATCCTTCCTGCTCCCTCCCTGCTCTGCAGCACCCAGCATGTGGGGTTACATGGAGAGGAAAAGATGAGATGGAGAGCAGGAAGAAAGGCTGCAGGAACACAAAGGAGACGTGTTGTGGGCTCAACAGACAATGGCTCCGAGAAGAGCAGGAGAATGCTGCACCTGTGGGTGCTCAGGGCCCCCAGAGCCTGTTGGACTCAGGCAGCCCCAGACCCCTGCTCCAGGGATCCATGGCACGTTGCTTGGCTGAAGAACTCTAACAGCTAAAAGGATCCGAGGCAGCCTAAACAGGAGGTTCAGTCTTACTGCATCCACGGGCCTCTTCCTAAGTTTGCTTGCTCAGACGCTGTTGTTGGAATTTTAATAATACAAGGTGTGTGATGGGCTCAGATACCTTGGTCTGATCCAATTCGATCAACGCCATGAGGTGGGAACGCCGCAGCCCGCACAGGCAATTTAAAAGCAAACACTGTCAAGCACTGTCAGTTTCTTTCTGTTATTTCAAAAGACGGAGAAGAAATTAAACATAAAAACTTGTTAACGCAAAGTTCAGATTACAAATTTAAGCACAAAATGTGAGTAAGTGCAAATGCCAATGATCTCACTGTAACATTAACTTAAACACATTTCACATCCTAGGCACGTTGACTGTAGGTCTGAAAGGTCTAATTAGAAATTTAAGGTATTACGGGCAATAGGGATGAATTCTTTTATTCTGAGTGCATGCATTTCTTACAGCTTTACACCTTTAAGTAGTAAGCACCTTGAAAGCAGGGATTTTCCTTCCATTCATCCTGTGTCGTGTCAACCAAAACTTGTTGATGCAACAAAAATAAAGAACTCTAGGAAAATATTGCCTTTGCATCCCATTCCTGGGCAGGTTGAGGAGCCAGAAGCAGTACAGTCTTGTATTCTGTCAGGGATCAGGTGCTGCTTGACTCCCAGTGTGTTCACCCATCTCACTCTGACAGCTACTAAATTTAAAAGCCTTAAAAATAGGAATTCTACTATTTCTAGGTGATTTTCTAGGGTGTGGTACTTACAGCCATATTTTTTCAAATTCTTTTTTTTTCTAATATCATTACTGGTGTTTTACATTTGTTCTGCCAAAATTACATAAACAGATAATTAGATAAAGTGAAAAATAAGTTAACTGAACATTTTTCAGTTATTTCACTTGCTAAATGCAAAAATCCTTAAAAAAGGATAACATTTTTCACCTATCATATTAAAAACAATCTGATACTTAATCAGTAATGCTTGAGAAAATATTATGGAGAAATTTGAGGAAGACTTTTACGTTAGCTTGAGTGAACCAATGATTCTTATTCTAGTGATCTACACAGATTGAGGGGGTGATAGTAGATAGACAAACAGACAGATCGATGATGATGATAGATAGATGATAGATAGATAGATGATAGATAGATAGATAGATAGATAGATAGATAGATGATAGATAGATAGACAGATAGATAGAAAATAGGTAATAGAGATACAGAGGTAGATATTCACCTCAACATCATTGATAATGGAAAAAATTAAAATTGCAACATTTCAGAAATAATTCCATAAATCCATAAATTACACATGCTTTCTTGTGAAAGATTATGATAAGACAGGGAAAACATATTTATGATAGTTTCTAATGGTGTGGCAATACTGATTATATAATATTTCTTGAAAAGAGCAGAGTATGAAAAAGATAATTTTACCTAGAAAAGACTAAGGTGAAAATTTTCAAGTAGTGAAACATTTGTCAAAATATCTAATTATGGATTTTTTGTCTGATTCTTTCCACTTTTATAGAGATTTTTTTCAATAATAAGAAAGTCTTATTTTGATCACTCAGGAAAAGGTAATTTATCAAGAGTATCATTCTAATATCTCTCCCCCCTTTAAAAAATGCATTAGTGATTCTATTTATCTTTTACTCTCTAATTCTTGCATTGAAATGATCAAATGAGGATACTTTATACTATTTAACTGCAAAATAAAACATTCATATGGAAAAGTACATAGATGTTTCATTTTACAAGTAATTATAAACAGAACATCTATAAAGCCTTAAGCGAGATAAAAATTACTTCGTTATTACCATCCCACCAACTAACGTGTAGGCTGGATCATACATTACGTGTATTTTCAACTCTGTGCCTCACAAGACCTGATAACCATGTTCCCGTCTATGCTAAGTCTTCCCCAGGGCCTGAGCCTCAGGTGTCCCTCCCCTTGGCTCTCCCAGCATGACATGGTTTGGCTCTGTGTCCCCACCCAAATCTCATCTCAAATTGTAATCTCTACGTGTCAAGGGAGGGGGGTGATTTGATCATGGGGACAGTTTCCGCCATGCTGTTCTCATGATAGTGAGTGAGTTCTCACAAGATCTGATGGTTTTATAAGTGTTTGGAAGTTCCTCCTTCACACTTTTCTCTCCTGTCATCTTGTGAAAAAGGTGCTTGCTTCCCCTTTGCCTTCCACCGTGATTGTAAGTTTCCTGAGGCACCCCCAGCCATGTGGAACTGTGAGTCAATTAAACCTCTTTCTTTTATAAATGACTCAGTCGCAGGTATTTCTTTATAGCAGTGTGAGAATGGACTCATCCACAGCACTTTGTCGTGGCTCCTCTTGAGACAGCCCACATCGCCCCAGGGCCAGGCCTGCGTGCACATCTCCCCGTTAAACATGACATCAAGCACACTTTGAAAACCTGAATTATAATACCTTGACCCTTCCTATATATACATGTTTCTCTCCTTCCTTTCATAAATGGGCTTCTCAAAGAGGGCACCAGTAAGGTATTTAACTCTCCATTTTCCTCACCTTGATGGTTTTTAAACTTTTTGGTTTCCGAGTGCCTTTGCTTTCTGGACAATTACTGAGTTCTCCAAAGGGCTTATGTTTATGCAGGTTTTAACCATCGATATTTACCATATTAGAAATTCAAACTGATAAAAATGTTAACTATTTAATAACTCAATGAAAAATAACAGTGATAGGCCAGGCGCGGTGGCTCACGCCTGTAATCCCAGCACTTTGGGAGACCTAGGCGGGCAGATCACAAGGTGAGGAGATCAAGACCATCCTGGCTAACATGGTGAAACCCCATCTCTACTAAAAATACAATAAATTAGCCTGGCGTGGTGGTGGATGCCTGTAGTCCCAGCTACCTGGGAGGCTGAGGCAGGAGAATGGTGTGAACCCAGGAGGCGGAGGTTGCAGTGAGCCGAGATTGTGCCACTGCACTCCAGCCTGGGTGACAGAACGAGACTCAGTCTCAAACAAACAACAAAAAAAGAAATAACAGTGATAAATGTAGTACATATTATCATAAATATAATTTTTATAAAACTATTTTTCAACTACTAAGAATAAATAGAAGAGTGGCATTGCTTTACATATTTGCCAATCTCTTTAATGTCTGCCTTCATAAGACAAACACATTGGCGTCTGCTTTCAAAACTTTCTTTTGGCTGAAATAGATACAGAAAATGCAGCCTTGCACAGATGCAGAGCTGGAAAGGGGAGCATTTTGATATCTTCTCAGATTACTGTGCATGGTGTTTCCTGAAAATACACTAAAACTCAGTAAAGTGTTAATTTCTTAAGATGAATTGGAATCAGACACAGCAATGAACTTTTCATACTTCGAAAAAATAGTCTGTCACTCACATGGAACGAATCTTCTATTATGATTTTGTGATACCTTCCAAATGTTGACCTATTCAATATGCAACATGAAAACATTGCGTTAATTAATATCATTGCCAATCTCATCAGATAAACATGTAAGTGTTGGGGT
Organism: Symphalangus syndactylus; assembly: GCF_028878055.3. Classification (NCBI taxonomy): domain Eukaryota; kingdom Metazoa; phylum Chordata; class Mammalia; order Primates; family Hylobatidae; genus Symphalangus; species Symphalangus syndactylus. Next base: position 8,584,641 of record NC_072423.2, on the reverse strand, counting down.
GCTGTTGAAATGAGTCATGCACACTTGCAATGGAACAAGAGTAGAAAATAATATAACTAAAGTCACAATAGGCCTTGCAGTTTTGGCCTCGTGGGCCCCTGAAAGTTCTCAGAGTCCCCCAGACATCCTTGAACGATACTCAGAGAATGGTTTATCCAGTCAATAATTCCACAGAAACGATGTTTATTAATTCCTGAAGAACCTTCATGACTAGGTCCCAGGCATGATTCTGTTATCAACTGGGGGAATTCTCTCCATGTTGAAACAACCTCTTCTCTTGGCTTCTGTTCCAAATCTCTCCAGTTTTCCTCTTACTCTTCTAGAAAATCTTATGTTTTCTTATGTAAAAGTTTACATCTTCCTTTCTCAGACATTGAATTCTCAGGTTATTCAGACCTCTGCCCAGGTCCTCTCTGTGCTGTCCCCTAGGAGAAAATCTGATTATACTTCCTGCCCAAGCAAAGAGAAGAAACTCACTCACTTCTCTCCCAGGCTTCTCCCAGCTCTAGGTCTGGCTAACCTCCATCTGTGAGGTAGTTGTGTGCACGTCGTAAAGTGTGAGATCCCCTCCTCGGCTGCCAAACTTGGTCACTTTTACCTTCGTGACCAGCTGCATCACCTCATCCTGTCTCCAAGCCATTCTTGAAGCCTGCTCCTTCGCTCCTCTCCCAGGTCGTTGCTCGTCTGAGCCCCTCTCTTCCAGCTTCTGAGTGGTCTTCTCAGTGGACTCCTCGAGTTGGCTCTTCCTCTGCCCTTCACGTCCATGCTTGGCTGGCACAGGTGTCTCTTTCAAGAGCATGAACTGGTTTCCGTCCCTTGCTCCACATGCTGGCTTCAGCTGAGTGTGACATCCTGGCATCCACAAAGGACAGGATCCTTCACGAGGTTTCCAGGTTGCCCATGGCCCAGCCCTGCAGCCTCTCCAACTCCTGTTCATGCCACGACACCCCAGGGGTCTCTGCTCTCCGTCAGTTTCTGGGACATGTGTGCACCCTGCCTTGGATGGTCTTTCTCCAAATCTTTGCTCAATTGTGACTTTATCATGCAGGTCACACCCATGGGCCCTGAAAGATCAAATCCTTCTATTCTTTGCTCACTGGTCACACAGGGATCCACAGTTAGTTTATTTACATGACTCTTTAACAAAACTATTTTGAGTTGTAGGAGTTCTTTCTGTGTTCTTGAGACAAAGGATTTGTCAGATGTATGTTTTAGAAATATTTATCCGGATGTGTAGCTTACATTTTTTTTCCTAACATCATCTTTCAAAGAACAAAAGTTTTTAATTTTGACTCCAATTTATCAAGGTTTTCTTTTATGATTTGTACTTTCTTTTGTCCTGCATAGAAACCTTTGCTTATTGTATTAGCTTGTTATCATGCTGCTAATAAAGACATACCCAACACTGGGTAATTTATAAAGGAAAAAGATTTAGTTGGCTCACAGTTCAGCATGGCTGGGGAGGCCTCAGGAAACTTATAATCATGGCAGAGGGGGAAGCAAACACATCCTTCTGGTTTTTTTTTTTTTTTTTTGACAGAGTATTGCTCTGTCACCCAGGCTGGAGTGCAGTGGTGCCATCTCGGCTCACTGCAAGCTCCGTCTCCCAGGTTCACGCCATTCTCCTGCCTCAGCCTCTGGAGTAGCTGGGACTACAGGCACCTGCCACCATGTGTGGCTAATTTTTTTGTATTTTTAGTAGAGATGGGGTTTCACCATGTTAGCCAGGATGGTCTCGATCTCCTGACCTTGTCACCTGCCCGTCTCGGCCTCCCAAAGTTATGGGATTATAGGTGTGAGCCACCGCACCCAGCCAAACACATCCTTCTTGACATGGTGGCAGCAAGGAGAAGTGCAGAGCAAAAGGGGAAAAGCCCCTTATAAAACCATCAGATCTCATGAGAATTCACTCACTGTCATGAGAACAACATGGGGGTAACCACCCCCATAATTCAATTACCTCCCACTGAGTCCCTCCCACAACACATGGGAGGTACAATGCAAGATGAGATTTGGGTGGGGACACAGCCAAACCATATCACTTACATAAAGGTTCAGAGATTATCTCTTGGATTTTCTTCTAGATGTTTCACAGTCTGAACTCCTCTGTTTAGATCTATGTTCCATGTGGGTTTAATTTGTGAGCCTGAGATAACATTTGAAGTTAATGCTTTTTAACGCTATGATCTACAGCATCATCTGTTGTAAAAATGGTCATTTTCCCATTGTATTACTTAGCAACTTTGTAGAAAAAACAATTGGCCCTATGTATGGGTCTACCTCTGGAGTGTCTGTCTGTTGTTCTACACATAGATATGTTTATTCTTAAGCCAATACTACACTCCCCTAATTACTGTAACTTAGTAGCCTTGAAATGAGGTGGCATCAGTCCTCAAACGTTTTCTCTTATTTCAAAATTGTTTGGGGTATTCTTTGCATTTGCACATAAATGTATGCTGGGATTTGCAGGAGATTCCATTGCACCTACACACCAGCTGGGAGGAAACTGACCTCTTCTTTCAGGTCTTACTTTGTCTTGTGGTTTCTATCGTACAGGGCCTGCACATGGTTTGTTAAATTATCTTCAAGACTTTTATGGCTTTGATGCAATTGTCAACACTACTTTTATTCCAAACTCCACGTATTTGTTGCTAATATATAAAAACCTACTTGACATCTGTATGTTGACCTTGCATTGCTAGCCTGTTAAACCAGCTCCGCAGCTCTAGTAGTGTTTCTGTAGCCTCCTGAGGTGTCTCTGCATATCATCATGTCTTCTGCAAAGAGAGATTAATTTTTCTTTTCATTCTGTATTCCTTTTATTTATGTATTTTTGCCTTATTGCACTAGCTCGGACCTTCAGTTCAGTGCTAAATAGAAGTGATGGAAGTGAAGATCTTTGCTTGTTCCTGACCCTGGGGAAGCACTCAGTCCTAAGCAATTAGTATGAAGGCAGCAGTGGGATTTTGCAGGTGTCCTCTCTCAGGGTGAGGTGGTTGCTTTCTATTCCTAGCTTAGTGAGAGTTTTTATAATAAATGCCTGTTGCATTTAATCAAGTACTTTTTCTGCATCTGTTGAGATGATCATTTTTCCCTATATTCTCTTAATAAGGTGAATTACATTATAAAATTATAAATGTTAGATTCCTGAGATAAATATTACATGGTCATGATATATTATTTTTATATTCTCTGAACTTTGATTTGTTAAATTATGATAAAGTTAGTTGTATCTGTTCATGAGAGAGATTTATCTCCAGTTTTCTTCTTTTGTTCTATCATAGATTGTACTGGAGTAAATGCAGGGGAAGAGAAAACCTCTCTCCTGCTCTCTGAAGGTTAACGGAAATGAACTGACAACAGAGAGATGAACAGGAGAAAAAGTACGTGAATTTCTTAATGTGCAAGTGTGTGTGAGAGCAGTACAAAATATCGATTCAATGAAGGACCAGATAGTTGAGGCTTAAATACCCTCTACCTAGGAGACAGGGAAATGGGGAGGAGGCGTAGGCAGTTCTGAGGGGCAGTGAATGTTTTTTCAGGAGACTCGAATGGGCCAAAGAACAGACAATAGTTTGTGAGAGAGTCAGCCTATGTTGACAACATTCCTCACTCTTGCCTTGTGAGCTGAGTTGAATCCTCTTTAGTTAACGAAGTGTCTGGGTGGGGATTGAAGAAAGTTGTGCTCTTTCTGCATGGGTTTCAGGAAAGGACCTTCAGGGAGAGAGTTCCACCCTGAGGTGGCAGGAGAAACAGGGAAGGTCAGAAAGTCCTTTGTCCTGAGGCTGCTTCTCAGGCCTTTTCACTTCCTTTAGTTCAACATTCTCAGCATGCCAAGTGCCAGACTGTGGAGTGTCATTTTCTGAGCTCATAAAACCCATTGGGAATTGCACCTGTAGAATTCAGCTTTCTAGGAAGTTTGTATGTTGTTATTGTTTCTTCCCTAATGGTTTAAAAGTATTCACCAGTGAAGCATGCCAGACATTAATCACTCTTTATGGAATATTTTTAAATGAAAATTAAATTTATATAATTACTACAGGCTTATTCCATTTTTCTGAATTTTCTGAGTTTGGATAATTTGTTTCATTAACTTGGGAAAACATTTCATCATTCTTTCTTGTCCTCATCTTCCTCTTTCCTTCTGGGGCCCTAATTATACCCAGGTGGTGCATCTGAAGATGTCGTACAGGTCACGAGGCCTCTGTTTGTCTCTCAGATACCTGACTAGATATCAGTTTAGATATCTCCTCTTGCTGTACCTTCTAGTTGGCTGTTCTTATCTTCTGGAGTATCTAATATTCTGAAGCCTTCAGATGAATTTTTCACTTCAGATATTACAGTTTTTATTTCTAGAAATTCTATTTGCTCCGTTGTGTGCATGCTTTTCCGCATGTTTTGCCCATGTTTTATCTTAAAACCTGGAGCATATGGAGTATATTGACGCTAATTGTTTATGTGCTAATCCCACCATTTCTCTCATTTGTGAGTCTATTTTCATTTATTTTTCTTCTACTGATAAGGGCTCACACTTTTCTGCTCTCTTACATATTTGGTATTTTTGTTTGGATCCTGGGCACTATGAATATTATGTTTCTGAGTGCCTGAGATTTGTTTTCTTCTTTAAAGCTGGTCCTTCCTGAGAAGGGTAGGATGGTAAATATTAATATCTCACACTTTGCAAGCCATCTGGTCTCTGTTGCACCTGCTCAACCTCACCACAGCAATGCAAAAGTAACCATAGACAATATGCAAGCAAATGAGTGCTGCTGTGTTCCAATAAAACTTTATTTAGAAAGCCAGGTTGTACATCCAACTTAGCCCTTGTGCCATAGTTCGTCAACTCTTGCTTTAAAAAGTGGTCAGGCATGTTTTAATTTAGTTAGGCAATTAGTTGCTCGTGAACTTGCTTGGTCCTTTCAAAGGAAGAGCTGGACTGCCCTTTGCTCGAGGAATAGTTTAGCCTGAATGCCAAGATGTGGGTTTTCTCAAGGATATCTACTGTATGTGCCAGTGATCAACAGGTAGTTTCTACTATGCTGGTTGGAACGTGAGTTCCTCCCACCCAGAAGAGCTCCAGGAACCGTTCGGTTGACCACCTATGGAGTCCACCCTATATGCGTGGGACTTGGTGGGATTCAGTCAAAACTCAGTGAGGTACATATTCCCAGGGCTCATTTTCTGGATAGCTCTGCCCTCTTCAGACCTTAACCCTACAAATTCCACCATCCGCGGCTGTCCCTGGCTCTCCCTGACTGCACAGAGGGCTCGGTCCCTCTGCTTGTAGTTTCTTCAGTGTGTGATTCATCTCGCCATTCAGTCAGAAAGGAGTTCAAGTCTCTTCCTTGAACATAGACCTTGCAAAGTGCTGTGAGCTGTTACCATAAAGGAAATACAGTTTATTTGCGGTGATCAGCCACACACACAGGAAGTCACCCAGGAGCAATACGAGAGTTAACTTTTCCTGGAATATCAACCAGTGCTGCTTAGAGAAGGGGGAGAGGTGGCTTACACTGAACCCTGCAGGATGAAGGGATTTGCGAGAAACAGAGAGAAGGGAAAGAATTCCAGATGACAGAAACGGTGCTAGTGAACATGCAGACCCACTTAGAATCCACAGCAAATGTTCGAAACCGTAACAGTGAGTGAGTACTTAGCTGAAAACCACCGAGAAAAGTGAGCCCCGGCACTGCATCTAACCGATCCTCCTCTTCCTCCCTCTCTCCCTCCTAACCCTCTCTTCACTTCCTCCACCTTGTCCTTCTCTGTCAACCCAATTTAGCCACTTAAGTCTTCTCTTTCTCCTTCTCTCTCAAATGGATTTCTCCCCAAGGCTTTCACCTCAGCGCCTCTCTTCTCTTTATAAAAGATATGCTTTGGTCTTCTTAGCTCAGGCATTTTATGCAAATATCTACCCAAATCTATTGCTCCCCAAATCTATTGCTATTCTTAGCTTAGGCATTTTATGCAAATGCCTCCCCAAATCTATTGCTATTCTTAGCTTAGGCATTTTATGTAAATGCCTCCCCAAATCTATTGCTCCCCAAATCTATTGCTATTCTTAGCTTAGGCATTTTATGCAAATGCCTCCCCAAATCTATTGCTCCCCAAATCTATTGCTATTCTTAGCTCAGGCATTTTATGCAAATGCCTCCCCAAATCTATTGCTCCCTCTCTAATTTTGACCAAGGATGAAGGGAGCATTTCCACTTAGTGGTAGCGGGCGCCACTATGAGCCACATCCAGGTCCAGCCACATTCTGTGCATGCCGGTCCCCCCCATGCTGGGGTCCTCAGAGCAGAGCTGATGGTGCTGCTTCCACATCTTCCACCCACGCCAAGGGCCACGTCCTTCCTGCCTTGGACAACACATCCCACAGCCACATTCTTTTCCCAGCTCCCTGCCCAACATCATTCTGTCCTTTTCATCTTTTTGATGTGATTTCAAGAACCCCTCCACTCTTATAGACTCTCTTTAGACCCCTGAAGTAATTTTTTTTTTTGAGATGGAGTCTCGCTCTGTCATCCAGGCTGGAGTGCAGTGGTGTGACCTTGGCTCACTGCAAGCTCCGCCTCCTGGGTTCACCCCACTCTCCTGCCTCAGCCTCCTGAGTAGCTGGGACCACAGGTGCCGGCCACCATGCCCGGCTAATTTTTTTGTATTTTTAGTAGAGACCGTTTCACCGTGTTAGCCAGGATGGTTTTGATCTCCTGACCTCGTCATCTGCCCGCTCGGCCTCCCAAAGTGCTGGGATTACGGACGTGAGCCACTGTGCCCGGCCTAGACTCCTGAAATCACTTTTGAAAACCCCTGCAGGATTGCACTTCACAGAGATTTAGTGAGACCTCACCATATATGGGTCCTGCATGCTCAGACATCTCCCCATTGCCTCGAAAATTAACACAGAGACGCCCATCAGGATTCAGGATGCCGCCCACACTGGGCTAAGCCTCGCAGTCACCCAGGAGGCCCGTGCTCACCTCTGCCACCCACGGATCTGCTCAATCCTCCCTGAAGACGCTCCACTCTTGCCCCTCGGCACGCTTTGCTCCCTGCACCTGCTGTGCCTGCAGAGCCCCAAGGCCCTCCCCACTCCCGCTCGGCCCTGGGAAGATCTCACCCTCTCAGCTCAGGCCCTGTCTCACCTGCCTGCTCTTCTCCATCCTCCAGGGCTGAGGGGCAGAGGACATACGTTCTGCACCGGAGCAGGCAGAGGCCTCAGTGTGACCGTCATCCCGAAGCCGAAAGCTCCATGACCTTCATAAGTCACAATTCCCCTTGGCCTCAGTTATCTTGTTTGTAAAATGGGCACAGTGGGATAATAAAATGTGTTATCGTACCAGCAGACAGTAGGTGAGTCCGTCAGATCAGGCTCATCAAGTGTGTGTTTACAGCAGGCAGTAAAGAGATTGCTAAATCGCTTTGTACAAGAAATAAACGATGGTGTTGCAGTAAGAAACAGCTGAAGAGAAACAGGGAAAGACTGAGTAGAGGAGGAGAGAGGGGGAGGAAGGGGAGGAGAGGGAGAAGGAGAAAAGGGAGGGAGAGAGAGGAGAGAGAGGGAGGAGGGAAGAGAGAGGGGGACAGGAGAGAGAGGGAGGAGGGGAAGGAGCGGGGACCCACTGTGTGGCCCTGCCCTCGGTCTCCCTGCGCCCCCCACACCTCCCGCTCCATGGGCTCAGGCCTGTGTCCTAAGTGCAGTGCTGTCAGGGGCCTGGGCGCAGGAGGAAGAAACAGGAGAAGCCAGGATCCAGGAGAAGCCAGAATCTGGCTCCAGACCTGGGAAGGCGCAAAGCCACGGTGGCTGCGGGCCTGGGGGTGACATGAGGCTGGCCCATGGCAGCAGCGTGCGCTCCACAGCCCTCGTCAGCGCTGAGTCCTGCCCATACCACATCGGATGCAGAGCCCAATGCTGCAGCAGAAAACAGCCCTGCAGAGAGGGTCCCCGGCTGTCTCCTTCCCCTTGACCTTACAGAAGCGGAGAAGGAGGTGCAGGAAGATGAGCTGGCTCTGGAGGACCCAGGGCAGAGCTGCTGGCCTTTGCAGCCTTCAGAGTTTCCAGGTTCTTCCTCCACACCTGTGGGACTGAAGGTCCCACAGATGACTCAAGGTCCCATAGGCTTCAGCCTACACTTTGAGAAAACACGGTGACTGTGACCGGAGGCTCCATGCGCCCGTCTGCGAAAGATCCTGCTTCCTCACTGCAGTTTCTGCGGCTTCGCTCCGGCCTCACCATGCTTTCCCCATTTCCCTCCCACTGCCCGCCCCCGGTGGCCCCAACTTCGCATCCCCCTCGCCAGCCCCTAAGGGAGTGGACAGGTGTCCGGGGCTCCCGTCCACACAGCGTGCAGGTCAACACTAGGAGTCGGTGGCTTCTGTGGCCTGGCAGGGTCCATGGTGCTGCGGGTTCCAAAACGCCAGGCGAGCCCCAAGGCCTGCGGGTGCCCAGGAGGTGCAGATTGCAGGACAAGACCTTGTCAGAGAGAGAAAGAAGCAATAACGCATTCGATTTTGCCTGCTCACGGAGAGAGCTACACAGCCCACCCTGACACTTTTACACGACTAAGGGGGGCCTCGTGGTCCGACAAGCCTGAGCTAAAATGCAGGTCCATCGCTCAGCCTGCAGCAGTTCTCCAAGCGCCGGGGCTTCCGTTTCTTCCTCCACCCCACGGGGACGGCTGCGCAGGGCCGTGGTGTGGCCCGAGCTGGGCTGCGTTTGTGGCTTCCCTCCAGGCACCTGCTCTGTCCTCGGGGTCTTCGGTGGCCGCTCCCATCGGGACAGAGGCCAACAGAGGCCACTTTCCATGATACACGTTTGTCTTGGTGTGTTCCCCACACACAAAAATAAGACAGGAGTGGCTACGAACATTTTTTTTACATTTGGGGAATTATGTTTTCCAAATTAGCAGTCTGTGCAATCTACTTGTACACACCCATTTCAAAAGAATGTTCCGGAATGTCAAAGTGAGGAAGCTCAGGAAACCCAGAACGGTGAAGAGGTCTCTGTAATGGGAACCGGGCTTCATGCTGGGACATTCCTGCTAACAGACACCAACTCGCACCTGACGACCCCTGGGAAAAGGCAGTGGGCACCGGGAATCCCATTCGGCAGGGCCCCTCGCATGCAGGCATCCCTTGCTCACGGATTCTCGGGGCTGAGATGAGCCGGAGTGGCCCTGGGCCCCTGCTCTCAAGGTTCCAGAGCAGGCTCTTCACTAAGAACCCCACACAGCAGGAGTGGGGTGCGCGTCATGATCACACAATCACGGGTGTCTGTGTGCTCCCCTGCACGCCTGTCACCCACAGCCCCCCTGTGTGTCTCTGTGTGTCTGTCTGGGGAAGGGCGGTGGGCTGGTTTCAAGAGTACCAGAATTTGATGACTTGTATAGCAATGCCTTCTATGATGGTGTCTCCATGTGGAATAAAATAAAATGGGGTTGTAGAAGGGGAATGAGAAAGGAACAAATCAGGCTCCCTGCGGAAGCAGCGGGCCACCTGCGGTATAAATGCGGAGCCCCACCAGGTACACAAACACCACGGCAGCCCCTACCCATTTTGGAAAGACTGGCTTTATTCATTTTCTGTCAGCCCAGACTCCGAGAGGCCATGAAGTATAATTATGGATGGCTGAGGTGCCCACAGACGGAGGTGGGTCTGCGGGACGCCGCAAGGCCGGGGTGAGTGGCAGTGCGTTGGTTGTGAGTGGCGCTCAATCACCAAGGCTGCGCTTATGAGGGATCAATGAACAGGAACTCATTACATCCCGACCAAAACCGGCCACAGGACCGGGAAGCCCAGGTAGGCGAATGCAGGTTAAATTATATATTGTTTTTACTGTTGTCTCATTTCACAAAACTGCAAAAGTCCAGGCAACATTTTGTCAGTAAAAAACAATAAAGAATATGAAAAGCCCATCTTCACAGAACATTGGACATTGCAAAACAACCTACAGCTATTATCGGATATATCAAAACTGACACGTAAAACTTTGGCTGTTGATTGGACCATATCTCACGGGGACAGCGCCCGCTCGTCCTCATCCCCTCTTGGATGGCGCTGCTTATCCAGAGGACCATGGGCAGAGAGCTGATGAGTTTAATTGAATTGGGGGCATTTGGATGATTGAAAAAATTGGTGACATTGCAAAGCTGGTCACTAGACATTCAGGAGCCGAGAGAGCTGGAGGAATCGCCTGGATGAGAAGAGATGTTCATTCTGTTCACATACCTTGTATAAAACCAGCACTGCTTTGTGGATCCGTTGTGAATAGATTGACTATTCGTTGCTGTTTACATTTTTAAAAAGCTAAATAAACTAATATACACATGCACTCTAAGGTCATTAAAAAGGAAATTGTTCACGAAAAGAAAAAATATGATTCCTGTATTTTGTGTCTCATGTTTCATTTCTACCCATGGGATACGAGTTCTATGTGTTTTCATACGATTTTGCATCTTTTTAATACGGCACCAGCAGCTGTGTGTGTGCGTGTGTGTGTGTGTGTGTGTAAACTATAGCCAAATTAAATCACGAGGAAATAATTAGGGACATTGCTTTTTCCTGTGCTGCCTAGAGAAGGAGAAAAACAAACGCACAAAAAGCCAAACAGGGATCTGATCCTGAACTACAGATGTGCAAAGAAGCCGGTTATGCAGAGCCGACACCCTGCAATTCCCTCTGGTACACCTAACTCATATCAGGTTGGGCTCATCATTGTATTATACGGCTGCACATCTGCTTCCTGGGTTTCTGAGAGACTGTATTTAAAACATAAAGTTTGGTATTAAGGGAAATAATTAACATGTTTCTTGGCACCTGGCCCGCCGGGACAGAACACCACACCACCTGAAAATGGCAGCCTCTCTAAATATCTCACATTATCCGGAGCACTTCCTGGAGTAACACAGAAGAATAATTGTGATAATATGCCCTCCTCAAAAAGATGGCCAGGTTACAGACACATCAGATAGCTACGTGACCTCACAGGTGCGGACGGTAGGCATTCGGTTACCTTAGTCAACATGCCAGAGGTCAGTTCTAGAGCCTGCTTGACTTGGTGTGAGTTTACTTTAGAAAATGTATCCTATCTCATGGATAAGACATTTACATTTTTCAACTAACTCTGAAAGCCTATAAAAGATTTTCATTTGGAAACATACACCTATACATACCTCAGATACTTTCACGAAAAGACCATGCCCTGAAATTTATTACCACTTTTACGAGCATTTACTATTTCCTCCAGTCTCACTGGAGAAAAAGTTTCTAGATTTATCAGGCATCCTTTAATTTTTCATTTCCTTTGATTACACAAAGAAACTCATTCTCATGGGATGTGTGACTTCTCAGAACAGAGTAGGAACAGCAGAAAGGAGGGTTAGCTGCTGGGCTGTTCATTTTTTCCTTTCTCTCCCACTGTTATGATTATTTTAACATGTGAGTAATACAGAATATGTATTTATGCAATCTTCCCCTCTGACATTATTATGACATATTTTAGATTTGATGCATTTTTTTCTGATTTTGCTTTTAAATGTATAAAACGTGTTTATGGCCAGGCATGATGGCTCATGCCTGTAATCTCAGCACTTTGGGAGGCCAAGGTGGGAGGATTGCTTGAGCTCAGGACATGGAGGCTGCAGTGAGCTTGATCACACCACTGCACTCCTGCCTGGATGACAGAGTGAGACCCTGTCTCAAAACAACAACAACAGCAAAAAACAACAACAAAAGAAAACATTTTTATTTGGTTTTAAACTTAGGGAAACTCAAGAAGATATTTAGAGGGTAACTGCTCATCCAGCAGACGCCCTATTCAACCGTCTCTGAAGAACCCTGCGTGGCAGCGACCATCCCCTCAGGAGGTGGTGATCGGTTCCCGAGCAGAGCACATTTGGAGAAAGTCGGAGGCTGGAAAGTGCCCTGGCCCTCCACCCTGCACCATGGCGAGTTTCTATTTTTCACCTGTGGACGCCGTGGAATCCGCCCCTGCTTCATTTCTACTCGTGGTTTGCACAGTCAGCTCAATTCTGGTGCATTTCGGTATTTCCACTGCAATTAGTGTTGCTGCTTTCACTGTGCAAAGGTGGGAGAGTGACAGGGAGCTCAAACTCCTCCAGGAGAACAGCCGGCCAGCAGAAAGTGATTGAATGATCTCATTTCAGGCTTTTTGTTAGACAACAGGCAGCACTCTATGAAGATTGATACAGAAGTGCTGGGCTTGGCCGGCTGGATCATCTAATGGATTGATATTATACTCCAGCAGCAGATGAAGACAAAGTTAACTGTTATCATAGTCAATACAGGGGCTTGTCAGGGGCGGAAAATCACCCCGTGTCACTGATTATGGGAGCGTTTCATGACTGTCATGCGAATTTAGTGGCCAGATGTCCTGGCCAGGCTGCTGGGCCAAAAACTCTTTATTTGTAAGAAAAGTAAAGAACGCCTGCAAGTGCAGCCCGTGGAGTCCAAAATCAAGGTGGCTCTGGCACTCCTGCGACCCCAGATAAAAGGCATAATGCCAGGTGGCTGATTCACAGAAAACAGAAAGGTATAAAAACGTCTGCATCTTGGCTCCTAGAAGACGTCCAACTGGATTCCACTGGCAAACATTTCTGTGTGTTCCTGTCTCTGACGCACATTTCAGGGATAAGAAAGATGCCATGCGGTGAGCTTGATAATTTTGGGGGCAGTAGGAATAACACTGACCACTTATTATGTGTATCTTGCTCACTCCTCTCATTGGTGCACACACACACCCCAACAGCAGAGAGGATGTTGTTTCTATGCTGTGATGGGGAATGGAGACCAGCAGAGACTAAAGCGGCTTGACCTGAGTCACACTCTGTGCCTATGATACCAGCAGGGCGTGAGGGGGGATCCCCACATCCCAGGTGTCATCCCTGCTCCCCTGCTCACACCCATCCTACCCTCGTGCCCCACTGCGAGGAGGGCAGGCAGGGCATGAGGCATGTCACTGCACGAAATCACAGGACAGGATGGTTCTGGACAATGCAGATGTGACATGTCGTCTGTGTCTCCTAGATGCTATCAAACCACAATGACAAGTGTATGCACACGGCTTCTCTTTCTAAGTATGTCTGGGTAAGGGAAAGCAGCCGCTTGCTGGGAACCACTGGGGTCAAGTCCCACCAGGCCCAGCATTCTTTGCTGCATCCCCAGCACACGAAACAGACCTGGGCATGCAGTGGAGGTCCACACTTGCTGAGTAGATCGTTAATTCCCAACGACAAAATCTAGAAGGTGGCTGGGGGTCAGCGAGGAGAAGCAAGACAGGAACCCAGTTCATGTAGCGCCTCAGACACCAGAGAGGGCCCAGGTGTTACTCCAGGTTCGGAGGAAGCTGATGGAACATTTCCAGTGGGCGAGCTTTATTATCTGATTTGTTTAAAAACATCGCGGTGGAATGTGACACGGCCGCGGTGGAACGTGTTGCGGCGGGGAATGCAGATCACAGGGACCAAAAGCAGCTGCGAGCAGGGGCGGCTGAGCAGATCTGGGGCAAGTGGAGGGAGGAAGCACAGGGAGGGCGGCCGTGCTTGAACCCGGGGTTTGAAGCGGAACCAGCTGGGCCTGCAAGGGATGGAACCTGGGACCCAGAATGAGAGGGAATCCTGCACTGAGCGGCAACAGGGATGAGGATGTTGGCGGCCACTGTGGACAGTATCAGGGTAGGAAGAGGGATGTTTGTGGGTCTAGGATCAGAAGTGAAGAGTTCTAGTTTAATTGGACTCAATCTGAGATGCCTGCGAAGCTTTCAGGTGAACTTCAGCTCAGAAAGCAGTGGTTGGCTGTGTACCTGTGGGAGTTCATTCCCAACTGGGTCCCGTTAAAGCTGGGTGGAGATGTGCAGGGAGAGACCTGAAGGTGGCTCAGATCCACCAGAAAGAAAACCAAGGTGAGAGGCTGGAGGGCATTTTGTCACTCTCCGGACTCTGCTGCCCTACACTAAAACCCCGTGAAGGGGAAGAAGGGATAGAGCGGGAGAGGACCTTGCAGTGGGTCTTGCTGACCCTCTTACGCAGACCTCCTCTCCATCTGCATGTGTCTGTCTGCTGTATCTCTGAAGAACCCTGAAAGCCCCTCTCTTTCCTTTAATCGTAAAACTCTTCTTGAGAAAGCAGCGCATCCTCGCTGTCTCCACATGTCAATCATCTATCGCCGCCTGACATTCCGTCCTCTCCCTACCGGATCCCACCCATGGCTCTCTGTAGTGGCCCCAGTATGCTGCCTTTTGTTCTGATGACATTTAAAATAGCAGCAGGAGCCTGCTGGGAGACAGCATCATTTGTGAAAGGAAGGTTGACCATGGAGGAAAATAAAACCAAACTGTTTTTGAGTCCTGGATCTGCAGTTCTCTAGTTTCTTGATCATGCACATTTTATTTTCTTTGTCTGCATAAATAAACATGATTTTCTTCACCTGTCAGAGAATTATTCCAGTTCTTCTCTCACACACAGAGCAGGGTATATGGAGAATGCTGGCACCCTCAGTTTTTCTGGGCCCTTTCTCTTTCTGGACACGTAAGAGCATTTGACTCCCCTGCCCTGAGAGTGACGATGGTCCTGGAACTTGACTCAGCCACTGAAACGTGCTCAGAAGTGATGTATGCTGTTTGCAGGAAGACGCACTTACAAGTCAGCACAGGCCCTGCATGGCACTGGCCCTTTGGGAAAGGACAGCACAGGCTGAGGTGGGGGCTCCAGACCAAAGGAGCCTGGATCCTGAACCCCCCAAGGAGAGCGGCTGACCTGGAAAATCACCTTGATCTGCAGTGGATTTTGCGCGAGTGAAAAATAAACTTTGGTTGCTAAGCAAATGTGATTTAGGTAATTGTTTAAATCGTGGAATGACCCAGCTTATCCTAGAAATTCGTGGGATTAAAGGAGGTGGGGTAATGGAGAGTACTTAATAAATTATGAACTTCTGCCAGTATAACATGCTTGTTAGCTATCACAGCGGTAAGTCTTTAAATGTAAGTACCTGGTTAATGGGTGGAAATAGCCGCCTAAATCCACTCAATGTTGTTAGCATAGAGGAAGGGACTATCATTTTATTTTTGTGATTAGCTTTTCATTTATCTTTTCTTTCAACCCACACTAGCCTGGTTAACACAGGGATTCCTGAGGAAGAGAGGGCAGAAGGCCATTTGCCTGTTTGTTCACCACATCCTCAGACCTGCATTCATTCAGGTTATGCAGTTTTCTCACCAGGATAGCCGGAAGAGATGCTGTGTTCTGATGGCAACACTTGGCAAAGGTGGGGTCTGCAGGCCTCACCGCAGGGTGCTGCTCCCCTCTGGATGTCCCTCAACTTGCTGAAGTGTCCACACCCCACACAGGAGCTCTGCTATGACCACCTGGCATGACCCCCATCCTTCTTGGGCACTGAGCCCCCACTCAGCCACCATGGCCCCTAGGCCACGCCCCACCCAGCTTGGCTCCATCTGGTGGATTTTGGAGTGAGAAACTCAAGAAGGGAAGGGATCCAGAGGAGAGGGAATGACCAGGAGAGAAAGAAGCTATAGAGGAAATGTTTTCACCAGATTTTTATCAGCTCAGTTCTATAGCACAAGTTATTTTAAGTTGATCAGAAGATGGAAATATATGTAAATATATATATGTATACAGACACACACAATATACACATGCACTTATATAATATTACACTACATATTTATATGCCATTTTTAATACAAACGGACAATTATTTAGCATGTGCTATTTGTAGAGAGATTCCATGGAAGTGTGGTTTCTGAAGGAGCATTATCAGTACTGAGACAGAACACAGCATGAAGTTTATTATGGTCTCTGATTCTGTTGGCTTCTCTATGGACCTTGACTCCAGTGGTCTTACTGACAATGCAAGATTTTTTTATATTTGAAGTATGGCTTCTACGTCTATATTCAGATGTTAAGATTTCTTTTAAAAATCAAATCCAAGACACATTAATTAGTGATGATATGTTTGAACTGGAAAGAGAATGTACTTGAAAAAAAACCTTGATAGCTCTAAACAAATGTCATGGGACAAATGAGTATCTACAGAATGTCCCGTAGCACCCTGTGGTCACCGTGTTACACACAGACCCCCCTACTTGGCCACTTTCAGACAGTTACTGATCTTTCATATTGCTGTTATTTTGGGTGTTTTAAATTAATAATTGGGCTCACCCTGGCAGCCACTGTTTACCTGACAGGGAACAGAGAGGAACCACTTCTCCTGGCCACACCCCTGCCAAAGGAAGCCCATTCACGACTGGGGCTTGGGCAGCCCAAGTGAGGGCCTGCTTGATTCTAGGGGGAGAAAAACCACTTCCATCATTTGACAGTAAACACACAACCAAGCAAAATACGTTCAGCTCTGCAGAATGCTGGCAGTTTGATAAAGAGAACAAAGTGTATACTTTGTTCACCATCAGTTATCTCTGACAAACTGAAATCCAAATACTAGAAGACAATTATAACTTTTTTCCAAAGAAAATATAAACTTGTAGCCACCAGTTACCATACATAACGGGACTAAGCTCCCTGAACTGGCATTTCAGCAAAAAGTACAATGTACTTTTAAAGTCAAAATGGCATAATTATTATAAAATACACTTTTGACATGGAAGGAAAATTAACAACAGATTCCTAAATAATTATACAATTATTTTCTGACTCTGGCACATTTTTGACAAAGAAGTGTCTGCACAGCTGCTGGGGAGGTGCTGGCCTTTTCCCTGTGCTTGGTGTAAATGTGGCTGTCAACATTTTCATTTAACATTTTTAATGTGATTTTTAAACTTAAAAAGACACATTCCTTGGGACTTAAAATGTGATTTTACTTCATAAAATATTTCTTAAAATATGACTGCTTTTAAAAAATGGAAAAGTTCCCCACATCCCTTTAATTTTTAGCAGTGTTTTCATTACACAATTTATTCTTTTCATGGAAATTCAGTTGTGTGCATTCATCAATCTTTGCCAAAATACCGCTTTTGTCCTGTGTCATTGCAATGTTCCTCTGGCCCGAAAGTATAGCTTGCTTTAGGAATACAAAAAAGTCCCGCGTGGTGACAAAAATACTGATAAGCGCTGCTTCCAGTATCTTCTAAAATTAGGTTTGTGTTCATACGGCCCACACTATGCCATAAATATTTACAAACGGATTTTGTCATGAGAACCAGTGAGGTCTGTTCTTCCAGGCAACACAGGTTGGCCTCATCTTAAACAGAGGTGGCATTTCTCTGTGGCTCCACGGCACAGGGAGCCCTGCCTGGGGCCTGCTCATGACCTGACCTCTGTGCCTTCCTGGCACTAATGAGATTCCACGGAGAAGACCTCCGTGCTTCACCTCCACCCTGCCCAACACAGAGGTGGCATCTCAGGAGCCACACAGACTCAAGCAAACGTTCCCGCCCTGCGATGAGCTGACACACAGAAGTCCCCCTGGCGGTCGGGAGGCAGGAGGTTCAGGAATGGGGAGTTAGTGGCGCTGCAGGTGGCCCACAGGTGGCTTCCCATCTGTCAAGGCTGCTGCCACATTTTGGATGAACACAGGTATGGAGGGAAAAGCAGAATGCAGGGAGCACCCCAGGGTCTCGGGGCTCATCCACCCAGAAACAGCCGCCGCCCCGCTCAGCTTCATGCCGTCTTTCCTTACGACAGCTTCTGTCTCGGGGGTCTCCTGAGACCCTGCATTTCATGAATTGTTTAAACTTGGCACATAACCCAATACAATATTTGTAAATGCATAGTGCTGAGAGGAATAAAAATAGCGCCTCATATCCCTGCGGGAGAAACAGCATCCTGTGAGGGGTCAGGAGGCCCTGGGAGGCATGGTCCCTGCAGTTTCCTCCCAGCCCCACACCCTCTCCTGTTCCTACCCCACCTTGTTCTGCACAGCTGACCACACTTTCATTCACAAGGAATTCAAATCAGGGCATAGAAGCAACGCAATGTCCATAATGCACGCTGGCTGTTAGTAATTTTCAAAGTAGAAAATATGAAATTAAAATAAAGATGGAAAGTAACACTTATTGTAAAGCTCCTGCATGCCAAGGCCCTCCTTGAATAGTAACAGGAGAGCGTGGTGCTGATTCAGACACGGGCTGTGGCCTTCGCTGTGCCTGCGAGGGTGTAGACGGCCTTTCCGAGCCTCAGGCCCAAACCTCTGGGTACAGAGCGGGTCTCCTAGGGGCCACTCAGGGCCTCCTTCCTTTCCCCCTCTTTTCCCACTGTTGACACTCACAGACCCTGCAGGATAAATATTGTCAGTCTCACTGGCAACATGAATCCGGAAGATTTCAAAGGGAAATAAATCTCACGGATGTGAACTGACCGGTGCATTTCCAGGTAGTGGCATTATTGGGATGACCTTTGTGACTGTGAGATCAATGACCACCATACTAGAAATTGCAGTGGCGAAGACACACTTCAGTTGCACTGTCCACACCAATGCCTGTGGTTACTGAGATAAAATGGGATGCCTACCGAGGAGCCAGCAACCAACGTCCAAACTGACGGAGCCTTAGGAAAATCACTTGTGTTAATACCCAAACTATCAGCGAAGAAGGCAGCACTCACTTGATGGTGTTGCCAGATTGAAAGATGCTTCCCGAACTAGCCATGATGAATATTTATGGGTGCTGGGGAATGTTAGGAATTTTGAGACTCACAAAGGTGCCCAACAAGGAAAATTAATTCATAAGCTGACAATCCGTGAGCACCTATTATATCCCAGCTGCATACTGGGAAATGAGAATTCCTAGATGGAAATGAAGGAAGAGAAGGTGTAAGAAGCTGCCGTTGCTTCATGCGAAACAAATCTGAAGTGCGATCAGTCATGTTCTGGTAGGCTCAGAGACGAGAATAGCTATAAGTGACTGTGTCTCACAACAACTTTGTATCATTTTATGTGAAAAAGAGAATCTTCCTCCTTAGGCTGGCCACCGCCTGGGTGGTATTCCGTGGCTGGGTGACTCCCCCATTGGATTTATTCAAGCTCATGGATGTGGTTTCAGTGCAGCCTTGGGAATGGACTTGGGTGATTTGTGACCCTTCTGCAGGCTGACTGTCTCAGCAGAGTATGGATACTAACAAAATAGGTAAAAGCCAACCTTTGGTTTAGGTTAATGTTATTGATTCCATAACGGGAGACAAATACAATTATTTAGAATCGAAGTGGCAGGAAGTGGCAGGGTTTCCCAGAGCAATACAGTGCTAAATTCCGAGCTTATGTGCCTAAAAGGTATTAGGTTTGATCAGACCAGGAGGGGAAATTAACTAGAAGTGATGCCAAAGAAGAGAAAAACACTTCTGAGCCTGAGAAAAACAGAACTTTCATTGATCTAAGTGGACTGTGGATGGTAGATCTCAAGGCCTTCTCAGACGTCTGCAATTTACACAGAAGTCCTGAAGGAGGCGGGGCCACAAAACTGAAGGGAGAATTGACGTCTGAGGTAACTCAACCCACCACTCCCACTTTCTGGTACAAGGATCCTGGGTCTGATTATCTAGCTTAGTGTGGACAAAAGAATAGATGCATAAATCAATATGTGAACTTCTATGGCAAAACAGAAACTTGAATTCTCTCAGGAACTCGGTGCTGTGGGTTGAACTGTGTCCCTGAAAAGGT